>NW_018406268.1:651627-767342 GCF_002113885.1 Mizuhopecten yessoensis | reverse complement strand
GAGCATTGCAGTGGTTGTATTATACACTTAATGATATGGGAGAATTGCAGTGGTTGTAATACACACTTAATGATATGGGAGCATTGCAGTGGTTGTATTATACACTTAATGATAAGGGAGAATTGCAGTGGTTGTATTATACACTTAATGGTATGAGAGCATTGCAGTGGTTGTAATATACACTTAATGATATGAGAGCATTGCAGTGGTTGTATTATACACTTAATGATATGGGAGCATTGTAGTGGTTGTATGATACACTTAGTGATATGGGAGCATTGCAGTGGTTGTATTATACACTTAATGATATGGGAGAATTGCAGTGGTTGTAATACACACTTAATGATATGGGAGAATTGCAGTGGTTGTATTATACATTTAATGATATGGGAGAATGGCAGTGGTTGTAATATACACTTAATGATATGACAGCATGGCAGTGGTTGTATTATACACTTAATGATATGGGAGAATTGCAGTGGTTGTATTATACACTTAATGGTATGAGAGCATTGCAGTGGTTGTATGATACACTTAATGATATGAGAGCATTGCAGTGGTTGTATGATACACATAATGATATGAGAGCATTGCAGTGGTTTTATGATACACTTAATGATATGAGAGCATTGCAGTGGTTGTATGATACACTTAATGATATGAGAGCATTGCAGTGGTTGTATCATACACTTAATGATATGAGAGAATCGCAGTGGTTGTATCATACACCTAATGATATGAAAGCATTGCAGTGGTTGTAGGATACACTTAATGATATGAGAGCATTGCAGTGGTTGTAATATACACCTAATGGTCTGGGAACATTGCAATGGTTATATTATATGCAGAATAGTCTGTGGACATTGCAGACTGATGGTCAGGAAATATTGCAATGGCTGTAATATACAACTTATGGTCAGTGAACATTGCAATGGCTGCAATATACATCTTATGGTCAGGGTACATTGCAATGGTTGTAATATACCCCTAATGGTCTGGGAACATTGCAATGGTTATATTATATGACAAATAGTCTGTGGACATTGCAGACTGATGGTCAGGAAATATTGCAATGGCTGTAATATACAACTTATGGTCAGTGAACATTGCAATGGCTGCAATATACATCTTATGGTCAGGGAACATTGCAATGGTTATATTATATGCCGAATAGTCTGTGGACATTGCAGTGTTTGTAATATACAACTTATGGTCAGGGAACATTGCAATGGCTGCAATATACATCTTATGGTCAGGGAACATTGCAATGGTTGTAATATACACCTACTGGTCTGGGAACATTGCAATGGCTGTAATATACAACTGATGGTCAGGAAATATTGCAATGGCTGTAATATACACCTAATGGTCTGGGAACATTGCAATGGCTGTAATATACAACTTATGGTCAGGGAACATTGCAATGGTTATATTACATGCCACATAGTCTGTGGACATTGCAGTGTTTGAAGTATACACCTAATGGTCTGGGAACATTGCAATGGTTATATTATATGCNATTTATTTTGGTCGCTTTGTGTTCCCAAATAGAGGACAACAAATCAAATCCCCAATTCTGCAGGGGTTCCCACATTAGTAGCCTTCTACGATAATGCAGTGGGTCACAGCAGGTGTATTCTTTTCCCGATCCCCCACCTGCAGGGGTGGATTGTGACGTAAAAGAAATTATAAAGATGGACAGACAATAATTGAATGTGCGACAGTTGAGATTCATCTAGTTGATTTCTATTGACTCGGATTAAAGAACACAGGAAAAGTTATTTGCAGTTCTGGGTTCGACTCCAAGCGGAGGCACATGGAAAATCGAGCACAGCTACAGTCCAATTTACATTCATAAAAGCACGAACATTAAAGGAAAATATAGACAATTTAAAAATAAATGATACATATTTTTCTCGTCGTCTTTGCAAAGACGACAGCTTCTGTATTGATTGGCACGAGTCGAAATCATCAAATGGCATAATGTCGGCTTAAACGATTACACCTGAGAACAATCGTGTCAGTTGCATGTATTTCGTGGTTGACAAGCGTATGTCCAGTAATTGAAAAAGCCAATCTTCCATTCTATTGCGATATCAAAGCACGCGCTGCCTTTCCATCACACCCACGTCACAATCCCCCAAAGTTGAATAATCATGTGTGATTTATCTGGTAATTCCACGTGTCCACGACCCTGTTTTCCTGTCTTTCTCTCCCACTTGACATTTCAAGTTGTTACTGAAGTGGTGATTGACGCCAAAACGACAGCCTGTAGATTGAAGCTGTAGATGTGGGCGTACCATTGTGGTCTTCTATGAAAACCTGATCAGAATTGATTTCTCTACTCTATCAATTACGCCTCGACAACATATATGCATGTGTCAACTCGTTCCCACGTGGCAGAGACGTTCAATCCTAACATAAATCCAGATAAGCACGGACTTCGTCGCAAGATTGCTCATTGTATTGGTAACAAGCGCCAGTAAGTGTGATTTAAGGAAATAGAAAGAAACTTGACGGAAAGTGCAAATCACTGCGAAATAGTACTGCTAACCGGCAACACCATTGCAAGCGTATTGTTGACCAATATACACTGTAGCCAAATTGTTAGCCATAGCAACATGTTTTGTTAACCGCGACAACATGCATATGTAAGCGTATTATTAACCGCGACATAATTGCACGGGCTTTACAAGCGTATCTTTAACCACGACGTCATGCCTACGCGTTGTTAATAACCGACACAATTTGTAAGCGTTTTGTTAACCGCGACAACATGCAGGCTAGACTAGATTACCTGCTTTTATAACCAAGTTTTACCGCCAGGTTTCGCTCTTTATACCCTGCATGTATTTTCGAATTGGTACCTAGATGTGAGTCGAATATCTATTGTATATATACAAGCGTATTGTGAACCGCGACACAGAGTATCACATTGATTGATTGTCTCTGGCTAGCCACATGTCTTGTAGGTTAGCTGTCCAACCCCATTAACTGATAGATTGTTTCAACGCAACTGAAATAACTAATGTAGTTTAGTTCCGTATAACGTTCTTTCTGTATAGTTTTCATACTTACTATACGTTTATTGCTACTTATTTTTACTCTTTTAACATGTGCAAACAGATATAAATTGACTTAAAAGGGTGACCAGTTCATCATTTTTCAGGGAACTCGAACGTATCGCAGTATCCCACAACCATTGACCAATGGATTGTTCCACGAACTCTGCATTTAAACAACTGTAAACACGTAACAGGTTGAGAGTTGGTCATTTGAAAGTGGAATGAAGTTTGCCATACGTCCAAATCATCAAAATCAAACCACTATTTTCTTTAATAGTATTGCCAGGCCATTGTCACCACAGCTGTCAATAAATTACATTACAGTTTCCAATATGAAAAGGCGATATGGTACATGCTTGATCCAACACTTTTTCCTCATGCATCCATTGTTTGAATGGTCCGATATGGAAGAAATGTACCCAATTGACCTCTCGAGTTATTGACAACACAGACAGATCCGTGAACTATATGAAAACAATAGACGGACGGCACTGTGCTAATTGCCATGTTTTACGTGAGGTTAAAGTCGATAAGCAAGGACATGCGGTGTCTATCGGATTAGTAGAACACCATTGCAGTAGCAGTATAAGCCAGTTCATAGCGCTAGAAACATTAGAACGTGTCGTACTTAGAACCCCGCGGGAGACTTATGTTGCTTACAGTACAAGCCATCACGAAGGTGTTAGCTTGACTGACAGCTTGAAATGGTAATGGTTTAGGACGGAGGCCAGCTATAGACAAAACGCCAACACATTCACGTAGCAGAACTGAGCTGGGTCTATCGCCATTGACCAGATAGCTCATGAATAGTTGGTTTAAACGTTTGAAGAGTTCGGAGGTCCGAGGTTCGAATCCCGGTTTGATGTGATAAGTTATGGTTCATATACCTTCTTTATCAATATATAACGTGTACGTTACTGAGTGGTAGGTACTACATAATTAGCCATAGGGAATAGATGACAAGATCCCGGAATCAAACAATACCCTATGCTAACGCTAAGAACATTCTTAACTTATATAATACATTTCTTTTTAGAAAAGTAAGTTAGATTTGTTTAATCCTAACTTACATATTTTTTAAAATTAAATTTGTTGAATTTCGTCCTTCGTTTCAAGGTGAGAAGTGATTTCTTAACGTAAAGGTTTTACCATTTCAATAAACATTAAGGAAAAAAACCTAATAAAATCAATTAAGCTTCGAGAATGTTCTAGTGAAAAGTGTTTTAGTTCTGGAGTCATGGTCAAGAAACCAAATATAGAAGCACCGTTATAAGTGCTTCATTTGTGGTTCCGGTTCCGGTCGGCGCTCCCGTCTTCTCTAATGACCATCCCTCACTAATTCTACAGCCTACATAGAAATGTATGCACACGTACTAGTGAAGCTAACATATTGTTTACTTATAAATCGAGTACATTTTTCAGTGGCTTACAATTAAGAATACGAGGTCCCCGGTGAGCCGAATTCCCTTCCTATTAGGATGACACGAGAGATGTTCACGACAAACATTTTAAAAAATCAATCAGATACCGAGCATCCTAAAGCATCTACAACGAAACAGGACGATTGGGTAATGAAGATCGATCTCTAGTCCTTATCGCTTGGCATACTGCCCATACTTGATGGATTCCAATTCTACAAATGTTTTATAAATGTTTTGTCGTTTGTCTCTTTACGTTAATGTTCATTTCGATCATTGTAATCCGGACACATTTGTTCCCGGAAGCACTTCCGGTATAACAAGGTTTCTGGATTAACAACACAGTGTATTCGTTTGTTTTTTCATGAAATGGTGTCCTCGAAACAGCCGAGGTTATGTGAGGACGTGTTACAGGTAATGTCACCACTAGTCGTTACAGTGCCATCTCACTGAAATGCAATAACCCGGGCACTCCTCCGCGGTAAACGGAATTAGCCGAAATACCAAGGAAGACATTGTCGGAAAAAAACAATAATGACAGATGTAATGAAATACGTGCATTTATAATAAAATATGATATAAACTGTCCGGAATGCTTGTTTTCTTGTTGAAAATACCATAATTATGAATCCCCACTTTCCTAATATCTAATGCTGAAGAAGTTAGTTGAATATTGGTGTAGTGCTACATGACAATATATATAGTTTTTGTGAGGTTATCGTTCTTGTATTTTAACTCGCTATGTACATATCTGCGACTTGAGGTCCGTTGCTCTTTCTTAAGTTTCTGCGTCCAAGAAATATCTTTAAGTTGATTCTTAAAACGTACAGTTTTAAGAGAAAAGCGTTAAATCGTATACTATAGCAGTCGGACATCTTCGGGCCTTTCCGGCAATCGCAGTTCGTGTCGGAAAGACCCGAGAATAAATGAACATTATTATTATAACCACTGGTTAGGGACTGCAAAAATATCTTTAAATGTGCTTTGTGATTATCTAGTTATATCGGAATTTGGCACGGCTTCTCAACAAATATCAGTTTGATTTAGGGACTTACATACCACGTGTGATGATATTGAACCTGAGTTGCGGGCCATATGCAGTAAAGAAACTCGAGTGCCAGAGTGGTATGGTTAAGGTATAATAATAGCCGTGTGATGATAATATTGTGATATTGTTATACGTTGTTGTATAAAAATTACACTAATGTCAGTAAAAAAGTACCAGGCGAGCAAGGCAACATTTAATGAAAACAATACATCAAGAGGCGAATACACATCCCCAGAGTACATCACATTCGGCCCTATTGTCCTGTCGTCTTAATATGGAACTCGACTCAGCCTGCGGAACAACTCGGTCCTCATATCAATAACAAGGGCGCTGGAAATCATGTATATGAATAAAACATCGATTTAGCCGATTTCCGCTTATATCCCTTGTACAATTGTGACGAACAATCATAGCGAAATTATATAAATACATAATAGAGACGAAATGGAATATGAAACTTTGAACGGAAAAATAAATGAACGTGAGTCTCCGGCAGAGGGCTGTACGGCATCAGTAGAATTGGTGTGATGAATGCGGAGTAGCATATTTTTATTAAGTTAGCGATAGCTGTGGCTGGAGCCAACACTTTGATCCCTGGAACAGGGGCAATACAATCGCTTAATTGCAAAGACGTTCTCGTTTCCCTGCTTGGTGTCTAAGTCGCTTTCGGAAGAAAAGTAGTTGCCATATCATGGGCATATCAATCCATTTTAAACAGGATGCTGTATAACACAGCTGACAGGACCAATCATACGTGTTCTCAACGCAGAACCTCACTACCACGATCAGAAACACGAGGTATGAATACTGGAGGCTATCATATGGTCGTGTCTATACGCACTTGGGATCGCCTTCGTCGGTGTTTCCCTGAGTATCCGTATTTATATGAACATACACCAACCCTGCCCCCAAAATGCTGCTTCCTTTAGTCCCTTTAATTTATCTACACAAGACTTCCGTATCAATAGGACGGACCCGGAGGCGTGAGGGTTGATAAGGGGTAGAATATGGAAATGGTCATATGATAACGTTTTCGTTATAAACTACACTTTGTTAACATTTTATAATTGCATCAAATCAACGTTACAAGCAATGATAACGAGTATTATTGAGGCATGTTTTTTCTGAAATTTGTTGAACCGGAAGTAATATTACCACGGCGCGTGCAAGGCAAGGCAAGGCTAATATGGCGCGGGCCGGCGAATAAGAGTCGTACCGGGATATGACAGATTCGCAGCAATCCGTATCGCACATACACAACAACCAGTATCACGGACATTTGTGTGATAAAAAGACTTGCATGACCGAAGATATTCGTTTACGATACAGAAACGCATTAGTTAATGAAGTATAGGACAGTTTATCCACCATCATTTGGTGGTGTGGGACATATTAACTGATTCTTTAATCATACACCTCTAAAACGTTTGAAAATATTCCCTTTACGTTAATACAACCCAGACATACATTCTGTAACTAATTTCATATCCCTGCGGTGACATTCCCAATAAGTCAGACTACATACATCACTTATAAACCTAACATGTAGGCGTATTAGGGTCTGTACTCGCTGGCTACACTCAAACATGATACGGCCATTAATCTTGGTAAGTTTCTAGAGAAAACAATGACATCGCCATAAATCATTGGCGGTCAGTACAGAAAATGCAATAAAGCATCGCGTATTGATTAAAGGATGTGGCCAAACCGGTAAGTATCATCATCCGTGTTAGTTAGTACCCCGTACACAAATATCGGCGGACAAACTTTAGATATTGACCAAACCCCATATAATGTGTCAACATTGAACCAGTTTTATAAAAGTGTTTAAACATTCAGAGAGTGTTTCAATAACATTGAGCCAAACCTTATGGTCCGATTGTATTGTAATACTTGTATCATACACTTGGTGTGAAGGTATTGTAATGGTTGTATTATACACTTAATGGTCTGGGAGCATTGCAGTGGTTGTATTATACACATAATGATATGGGAGCATTGCAATTGTTTTATACACCTTATGGTCAGGGAACATTGCAATGGCTGTAATATACACCTTATGGTCTGGGAACATTGCACTGGCTGTGTTATAAACAAAGGAAACTAATTGTCTTGGGACATTGCAATGATTATAGTATACATCTATGGTATGATAACATTGCAGTGGTTGTAATATACACCTAATGGTCAGGGAGCATTGCAATGGTTATATTATATGCCAAATAGTCTGTGGACATTGCAATGGCTGTAATATACACCTAATGGTCAGGGAACATTGCAATGGCTGTAATATACACCTAATGGTCAGGGAACATTGCAATGGCTGTAATATACAACTTATGGTCAGGGAACATTGCAATGGTTGTAATATACAACTTATGGTCAGGGAGCATCGCAATGGCTGTAATATACACCTAATGGTCAGGGAACATTGCAATGGTTATATTACATGCCGAATAGTCTGTGGACATTGCAGTGTTTGTAGTATACACCTAATGGTCTGGGAACATTGCAATGGCTGTAATATACACCTAATGGTCTGGGAGCATTGCAATGGCTATATTACATGACAAATAGTCTGTGGACATTGCAGTGTTTGTAGTATACACCTAATGGTCAGGGAACATTGATACACTTAATGATATGAGAGCATTGCAGTGGTTGTAATATACACTTAATGATATGTGAGCATTGTAGTGGTTGTATTATACACTTAATGATATGGGAGAATTGCAGTGGTTGTATTATACATTTAATGATATGGGAGAATTGCAGTGGTTGTATTATACACTTAATGATATGAGAGCATTGCAGTGGTTGTAATATACACTTAATGATATGGGAGAATTGTAATGGTTGTATTATACATTTAATGATATGAGAGCATTGCAGTGGTTGTATTATACACAATGATATGGGAGAATTGTAATGGTTGTATTATACACTTAATGGTCTGGGAGCATTACAGTGGTTATTGCAGTGGTTGTAATATACACTTAATGATATGGGACCATTACAGTGGTTGTATTATACACTTAATGATATGAGAGCATTGCAGTGGTTGTAATATACACTTAATGACATGAGAGCATTGTAATGGTTGTATTATAGACTTAATGATATGGGAGCATTGCAGTGGTTGTATTATACACTTAATGATATGGGAACATTACAGTGGTTGTATTATACACTTAATGATATGGGAGCATTGCAGTGGTNATGGACATTGCAGTGTTTGTAGTATACACCAAATGGTCAGGGAACATTGCGATGGCTGTAATATACACCTTATGGTCAGGGAACATTGCAATGGTTANAAGTGGTTGTATCATACACTTAATGGTATGGGAGCATTGCAGTGGTTGTATTATACATTTAATGATATGGGAGCATTGCAGTGGTTGAATTATACACTTNAAATGGTCAGGGAACATTGCAATGGTTATTTTATATACCAAATAGTCTGTGGACATTGCAGTGTTTGTAGTATACACCTAATAGTCTGGGAACATTGCAATGGTTATATTACATGCCGAATAGTCTGTGGACANAATTATACACTTAGTGATATGGGGGCATTGCACTGGTTGTATAATACACTTAATGATATGAGAGCATTGCAGTGGTTGAATTATACACTTAGTGATATGAGAGCATTGCAGTGGTTGAATTATACACTTAGTAATATGGGGGCATTGCACTGGTTGTATAATACACTTAATGATATGGAGAATTGCAGTGGTTGTATTATACGCTTAATGATATGGGAGCATTGCAGTGGTTGTATTATACACTTAATGGTCTGGGAGCATTGCAATGGCTGTAATATACACCTTATGGTCAGGGAACATTGCAATGGTTATGCTATATGCCGAATAGTCTGGGGACATTGCAATTGTTGTAATATACATCTAATGGTCTAGGAGCATTGCAATGGTGGTAATATACACCTAATGGTGTGGGAACATTGCAATGGGGGTAATATACACCTAATGGTCAGGGAACATTGCAATGGTTATATTATATGCCGAATAGTCTGTGGACATTGCAATGGTTGTAATATACATCTAATGGTCTTGGAACATTGCAATTGTGGTAATATACACCTAATGGTCTGGGAACAAGGCAATGGTGGTAATATACACATTATGGTCAGGGAACATTGCAATGGTTATATCATATGCCAAATAGTCTGTGGACATTGCAGTGTTTGTAGTATACACCTAATGGTCTGGGAACATTGCAATGGTTGAAATATACACCTAATGGTCAGGGAACATTGCAATGGCTGTAATATACACCTAATGGTCTGGGAACATTGCAATGGTTGAAATATACACCTAATGGTCTGGGAAAATTGCAATGGCTGTAATATACAACTGATGGTCAGGGAACATTGCAATGGCTGTAATATACACCTAATGGTCTGGGTACATTGCAATGGCTGTAATATACACCTTATGGTCAGGGAACATTGCAATGGTTATACTATATGCCAAATAGTCTGTAGACATTGCAGTGTTTGTAGTATACACCTAATGGTCTGGGAGCATTGCAATTGTTTTATACACCTTATGGTCTGGGAGCTTATACGTGTATTATGCACCTAATGGCAAGGGAACATTGCAATTGTTGTATAATACATATGATGGTCTGGGAGCATTGCCATGGTTGTATTATGCAAATAATGGTATGAGATCATTGCAATGGTTGTATTATAGACCTAATGGTCAGGGAACATGGCAATGTTTTATTATACACCTAATGGTTTAAGAACATTGTAATGGCTGTTGTATAATCTTAATGGTATGAGATCATTGCAATGGTTGTATTTTAAACCTAATGGTCAGGGAACATGGCAACGGTTTTATTATAACCTAATGGTTTAAGCACATTGTAATGGCTGTTGTATAATCTTAATGGTATGAGATCATAGCAATGGTTGTATTTTAAACCTAATGGTCGGGAACATGGCAATGGTTTTATTATACACCTAATGGTTTAAGAACATTGTAATGGCTGTTGTATAATCTTAATGGGATGAGATCATTGCAATAGTTCTAGTATAATGTCAGCATTGCAGTGGTTGTATTTTACACTTAATAAGATGAGGTGGTTGTATTATACACTTAGTGATATGGGAGCATTGCAGGGGTTGTAATATACACTTAATGATATGAGAGCATTGCAGTGGTTGTATTATACACTTAATAACATGAGAGCATTGCAGTGGTTGTATTATACACTTAGTAATATGGGAGCATTGCAGTGGTTGTATTATACACTTAGTGATATGGGAGCATTGCAGTGGTTTTAATATACACTTAATGATAGGGAAGCATTGCAGTGGTTGTATTATACACTTAATGGTCTGGGAGCATTACAGTGGTTGTATTATTCCCTTAGTGATATGGGAGCATTGTAGTGGTTGTATTATACACTTAATGATAAGGGTGCATTGCAGTGGTTGTAATACACACTTAATGATATGGGAGAATGGCAGTGGTTGTAATATACACCTAATGATATGATAGCATTGCAGTGTTTGTATTATACACTTAGTGATATGGGAGCATTGCAGTGGTTGTAACATACACTAAGTGATATGGGAGCATTGCAGTGGTTGTATTATTCACTTAGTGATATTGGAGCATTGCAGTGGTTGTATTATACACTTAATGATATGGGAGAATGGCAGTGGTTGTAATATACACCTAATGATATGAGAGCATTGCAGTGTTTGTATTATACACTTAGTGATATGGGAGCATTGCAGTGGTTGTAATATACACTTAATGATATGAGAGCATTGCAGTGGTTGTATTATACACTTAGTGATATGTGAGCATTGCAGTGGTTGTATTATACACTTAATGGTCTGGGAGCATTACAGTGGTTGTATTATTCTGAGAGAATTGCAGTGGTTGCATTATACACTTAATGATATGGGAGAATTGCAGTGGTTGTATTATACACTTAATGATATGAGAGCATTGCAGTGGTTGTATTATACACTTAGTGATATGGGAGCATTGCAGTGGTTGTAATATACACTTAGTGATATGAGAGAATTGCAGTGGTTGCATTATACACTTAATGATATGGGAGAATTGCAGTGGTTGTATTATACACTTAATGATATGAAAGCATTGCAGTGGTTGCATTATACACTTAATGATATGAGAGCATTGCAGTGGTTGAATTTTACACTTAATAAGATGAGAGCATTGCAGTGGTTGTATTATACACTTAATTACATGAGAGCATTGCAGTGGTTGTATTATACACTTAATTACATGAGAGCATTGCAGTGGTTGTATTATACACTTAATGGTATGAGAGCATTGCAGTGGTTGTATGATACACTTAATGATATGAGAGCATTGTAGTGGTTGTATTATACCCTTAATGATATGGGAGAATTGCAGTGGTTGTATTATACACTTAATGGTCTGGGAGCATTACAGTGGTTGTATTATTCACTTAGTGATATGGATAGCATTGTATTGGTTGTATTATACACTTAATGATATGGGAGAATTGCAGTGGTTGTNAGTTCTAGTATAAAATTATGGTCTTAGGGTCTAATGGGTCGAGTTTACACCTTGTGGTCTGGGATATTGGATAGATGCTGAAGGAAATAAAGATATTCCACGTGGTTGATGAAAACTGACAGTACACAGGCAATACGTGGTGCGAATAGATATCAATCAATACCTGTAAATCGTCTGTAGAGCACCACGGCAGGTTAATGAGTAAACACCGACATCAATACCAATACTAGCAGTGTCGAGACCGTTGAACCTTGTTGAATCAAAGATATATGTCACCTTTGCATGACCCGTCGAGGTTTTGTGTTTGTTTACGGGTTAATATATGTATACAATAACGTTCTGCCTGTTTCTTAAATTTTAGTGTTTATTTTTATAGACACGTTTGACAGTGACTGTATCTAAATCGAATGCACTGTGAATTTGATTTGACACCATAGTCCCCCCACACACTCGTCCAATGTTACATGTTAAATTCCTCCAATCTAAACCCATAAATATTTTCACCAGTCAGACGTGTTGTCGTTAGTCGCACTGCCTTTGTTAGTGAATGTATTTTTGGATTATACAAGTACAAATGTGCCATAAATGATGTTTCCCGTACAACATATGCACAAATACAGAATCATATGTCACGTGACACAATCTAATCCCTGCTACCAAATTACAAAGCAGGAAACGTGCAAAAAATACACCATTCCACTATTTCAAAACTTCACAGTTTAAGCAAAACACGTGTTTAAATGGAAATGACCTTGTACTGACCTTGTGTATGGAGGTCTCGTCGTAGACGCAGTTTCCCCCCTCCCCTGACGTCACCCCGTTCTGAACCATCCGTATACCGGGGTTGGGCGAGTCTGGAGCGGCCATGACGGGTGTGAAAACGAACGTAAGGTTACTGTAGGTACCAACTAAACCCTGGCAAGTCTGTGACACGTTCTAGCCTTGTCATTCCCGTGTTTACAGTGAGGGAATGCACAATCCATTTCTGTAGTTCCTTCACCATCAGCAGCAACACAGACGTGTGGAGTTTATGTGTCTGATCTACTGTTCACCAACCATCCTAATTGACACGGACGACATGCACCAGACCGGGTCCAAATACTGACCACACAGCGTCCAGACCAACACAAGCACGGGTGTAACGAGGGTAGTAGAATGAAGTCAAAAGGTTTATTGATAAAGATGTAGGACGTAGTTGCTGTGATGGAAGAGCCCGGATCGATACCAAGACCCCATTCACTAACGGTTTGTGAGTCATTGAAGCTCCCACGATAAAAAAATATCCATGCATCGGACATGCTTGTGTCCTAGCATGGCAGATATTGTCGATCATTGCGAGTCGACTTTCTGACAGGTATTGCAGTTGCTGAGTGGAGCATAGTTATTTACCATTATGAGCAATGGATGTGACACACGGTATGTGTAAGCTACGAGCTCGGTTTGTGTCAATCTTTATTTTAAGAGAATAATATAGCCACACTTACTACATTACGTCCCATGAATCTTAACACACTGGCGGTTCGAAACAATGATCCGGAATAGGGGTCTAAATATGTTGGGGGTTTCCGATAGAGAAGAATTGGCAAAACTTGGGTTTGAAAGTAAAATAATAGGCTTGGAGTTTTCTGAAGTCCTAGAACCCCAATCCCATGATTCCTCTATAGTACTTAGCAATAGTCTGTCGGGGAATTTTGTGAGATAGCGATATCCCCATAAAGAAAGTTTTCTTAACATGGTGCAAGTAAGGACATTTCTTTCTTGCCCTTGTTTAAAGTGCTCTTTTAAATTGTCTATGCCATGCGCTAAATACCCTTTTCTGCCACCTGGATTAGCCTGCTTAAGCTCACTTCATTTACACTGACTTAAATTAGATTTTTTTTTATCAATACATTTATAACTTCTGTTTTATAACCACTTAAATGGAAAAACACTGTTCTTAATAGTAGCAGGCATGGTACTATTTTTAGCGGCTTGATTATACAGAATGTAGAAGCAGGTAATTAGTCTAGTTGCTACGCGCGAGGAAGACCAGCGAATGGTACACACATGCCTACTAGCTTGCTAGCCTAAGTCAGGTAATGGGAAAGGAATAGTCAATTAGTGTATAGAAGTGAGATATGGAAAATCCATCCTGGTGTAGAGGACTGGATTAAGTTTTTTTAAAGCATGTCCTGAAAAATGTTCATGATACATCTAGTAGTCTAGAAGTTCTTTTGCTATTAAAAGCTCCCAAAAATGTTTGTGAGCTTCAGAGTGAGGTTATTTACCGCCAGTACTCGTATAGGATTAAAACGAGTGAATTGCAGGGTGGGGAAAATCGGAAATTCTTAAAAGAGATAAATATTCGGGAGTTCTAGAGTAAGATAGATATTCGGGAGTTCTAAAGTAAGATAGATATTCGGGAGTTCTAAAGTCAGATAGATATTCGGGAGTTCTAGAGTAAGGTAGATATTCGGGAGTTCTAGAGTAAGATAGATATTCGGGAGTTCTAAAGTAAGATAGATATTCGGGAGTTCTAAAGTAAGATAGATATTCGGGAGTTCTGAAGTCAGATAGATATTCGGAAGTTCTAGAGTAAGATAGATATTCGGGAGTTCTACAGTAAGATAGATATTCGGAAGTTCTAGAGTAAGATAGATATTCGGGAGTTCTAAAGTAAGATAGATATTCGGGAGTTCTAAAATAAGATAGATATTCGGGAGTTCTAGAGTAAGATAGATATTCGGGAGTTCTAAAGTCAGATAGACATTCGAGAGTTCTAGAGTAAGATAGATATTCGGGAGTTCTAGAGTAAGATACATATCGGGAGTTCTAGAGTAAGATAGATATTCGGGAGTTCTAAAGTCAGATAGATATTCGGGAGTTCTAGAGTAAGATAGATATTCGGGAGTTCTAGAGTAAGATAGATATTAGGCAGTTCTAAAGTAAGATAGGTATTCGGGAGTTCTAGAGTAGGATAGATATTCGGGAGTTCTAGAATGGGATAAATATTCTAGAGTTCTAGAGTAAGATAAATATTTGGGAGTTCTAGAGTAGGATAGCTATATTAGGGAGGTCCAGAGTAAGGTAGATATTCGGGAGTTCTAGAGTAAGATAGATATTCGGGAGTTCTAAAGTAAGATAGATATTCGGGAGTTCTAGAGTAAGATAGATATTGGGGAGTTCTAGAGTAAGATAGGTATTGGGGAGTTTTAGAGTAAGATAGATATTCCGGAGTTCTAGGGTAAGATAGATATTCGGGAGTTCTAGAGTAAGATAGATATTCCGGAGTTCTAGAGTAAGATAGATATTCGGGAGTTCTAGAGTAAGATAGATATTCGGGAGTTCTAGAGTAAGATAGATATTCAGGAGTTCTAGAGTAAGATAGATATTCGGGAGTTCTAGAGTAAGATGAATATTCGGGAGGTCTATAGTAAGATAGATATTCGGGATTCTAAAGTAAGATCGATATTCGGGAGTTCTAGAATGGGATAAATATTCTAGATTTCTAGAGTAAGATAAATATTTGGGAGTTCTAGAGTAGGATAGATATATTAGGGAGGTCCAGAGTAAGGTAGATATTCGGGAGTTTTAGAGTAAGATAGATATTCGGGAATTTTAGAGTAAGATAGATATTCGGGAGTTCTAAAGTAAGATAGATATACGGGAGTTCTAGAGTAAGATAGATATTGGGGAGTGCTAGAGTAAGATAGATATTCGGGAATTTTAGAGTAAGATAGATATTCGGGAGTTCTAGAGTAAGAAGTATATTCGGGAGGTCTAGAGTAAGATAAATATTTGGGAGTTCTAGGGTGGGATAGATATATTAGGGAGTTCCAGAGTAAGATAGATATTGGGGAGTGCTAGAGTAAGATAGATATTCGGGGGTTCTAGAGTAAGATAGATATTGGGGAGTGCTAGAGTAAGATAGATATTCGGGACTTCTAGAGTAAGATAGATATTCGGGAGTTCTAGAGTAGGATAGATATATTAGGGAGTTCCAGAGTAAGATAGATATTGGGGAGTTCTAGAGTAAGATAGATATTCGGGAGTTCTAAAGTAAGATAGGTATTCGGGAGTTCCAAAGTCAGATAGATATTCGGGGGTTCTAGAGTAAGATAGATATTCGGGAGTTCTAGAGTTCGATAGATATTCGGGAGTTCTAGAGTAAGATAGATATTCGGGAGTTCTAGAGTAAGATAGATATTCGGGAGTTCTAGAGTAAGATACATATTCGGGAGTTCTAAAGTAAGATAGATATTCGGGAGTTCTAGAGTAAGATAGATATTCGGGAGTTCTAGAGTAAGATGAATATTCGGGAGGTCTAAAGTAACATAGATATTCGGGATTCTAAAGTAAGATAGATATTCGGGAGTTTTAGAGTAAGATAGATATTCGGGAGTTCTAAAGTAAGATAGATATTCGGGAGTTCTAGAGTAAGATAGTTATTCGGGAGTTCTGGATAGTTCTAAATATTTGTTAGAAGGGGGAATATGTTCAACGTTAGTTTTCGAGGTAACACAAGCGTCGTAAAAATGTGCTGTCACACAATAACGTGACAGTAAGTATCCTAACTATTAGTATCATATGTTAATTAAACATGTTCGCTAATTCACACGCATGCAAATCAGTACTTGTAGCGCATTTAAGCTGATTAGTACACTAATCAAGGCAAAATAAAAATAAAAATGTCCAAACGATTACTTCTGCTCACAGACACGGTTACTAACACCCGATACCTGTCGTGGCTGTTACGGCTGCCGCGACTGTCAAAGTGGTCTACGTGATAACAGGAAACAAGGTAGGAAGCTGATTTCTGAGATAACTATACAATATGTCAGCCGCTTCCTGTCCATTATAGATTGCTGCTTCATGTTGGCTGTAATAACGCAATAGCGTCACTTAAATGTATTGGTCACGTGATTGATTGGATTAAGTAAACTGATACTACGTACATCTTTATTGCAAAAACAGCGTTATTATGATTGATAACGTAAAGTTGGTTAATAACGTAATTACTCTGGGCTGACGATGCAGTATATCATTATTTACACGGAGTGGGCTAGTGACACTCGGGGTATAAAAGCAAGTATTTTAAAGAAACCAAACCAAACCGGGTTCCGGGAATCGAAGGGCTAAGAACGACAAATTTAATATATGCTAAATAGTATTAAGTGAATGATCGTACGACTAATTAAACCAAAGATTATCGTATATTTGATTTAATAAAGTGTTTCTTTACATAATTAACATGTGCAGGTACAATTGTCGGTGTTCCGAAAGGCCGAGTCTGACATGGCGTCAATGGTTCTCGCGTCTTTTAAAGACTTAATCCTACTTTGATTGTGCAAGCTGAAGATATCCTATGCTATCTAAGAAGCAAAGAAAGTACTGACCGTCGGGGAACAATTTTACTGTATGGCTATCTTGTGGTACGCACTCCAAAGTTCATCTGTCAGAAGTTCGTAATAGCTACATGTAGATCTATATGTCTAATTTGCATATCGCTATCTTTCTGCCTAGTAGCAAACAACTTGATGAAACATACAAATATAGGATCTTACATGAGTTTCCAGTTCATATGAAATTTTTCAAATGTTTAAAAGAGAAACTAAAAAAAAAAAAAATATTATGAAAAGCTTCTCCATGTAAATCTGGAAGTCTCTAATCCACCATAATGGCACTGTATATTTTTTTACCAACGTTATGTCATGCTATACATGAAGTGTGGAAGTGCGTGTCGTCATAGCATGTCCTTAGTTACAAGTTTTGTGATTTCATCTTTTTTGTCTCTGGGTAAGTTATTTGTTGAAGGTTTGAATTTCATCGATGTTCCGTTCAAATATATCCCATGATACGCGGTAGAGCATCTTTGAGAATTTGTCAGACAGAACTGTGTTGACATCATTCTTAATGTTAGAATGGTGGTTTTCAAACCTCATTTATAACCAAAACATCTGAAAGAAAAGGATTTTTCATCTATTGTGTTTTGTTTTTTCGATTCACGATACATTTTAAAATTACCATTCGGGATTTTCGGCCATAATTCGAAACTAACATCACGTCATGATTTATCCCAAACTACTCAAGCATTATGACGGAGGTACCCGTACAGTTCCAAATGGGAAACGTGCATATGCATTAGTAAACAAAAAATCTGTTTATGGATCGTGACAAAACTTTGGTAGATTTATCTAAGGTGTGTACAAAGAAAAATAAAATAAACAGTATACCCACGCGTATGTATTTCATACAAAAATCCCATACAGCAATCCGTAATGATGAATGTGTACTGAAACCAGTGGATCAGACCAGATGAATCCGTTGGTAAAGCGACTGTCTGGAGTTTGTAGGTTCGGGGTTAGAATCCAGCTTGCATTTCCCCATATGTCACATTCAAGTAAACATGACTGAACTGTCTTAATAATAGACAGGCCTTTTCAATTAAACTCTTGATTGGATGTGAGTTTATCACGAGTGACCAAGTGTTAACAAAACGTAGCTGAATTGAGTCGTGTCGGTACATATATAACAACTATTGTACATACGTTTCCAGCGTAGCCGAAATCGACGTATATTTTATGGACAACTCATTCTACACCTTTGTGTGCATACGCTTTATTGGTTATTTGTCTGATGAAGGTGACAGTGTACATATCGTACTAGTCATCTAAACGTCACATAGAAAATTGTATTGGTTGTGTAAAAAGAACTTCTCGTAATTCAAAAGGACTTGGGGCGTTATGGGGCATTTTTGGCCTCATAAAAAGTAAAAAAAATCAATTTGAATTCATTTACCAATTTCTGTTATTAACATCATATTGGTTAATTGAGGCTATCTTTCTTGGTGCAGATTTTTTCCCAATGCGAATGCGTAGATGCCCTACCATAGCAACGGAATTGCGTTGCTATGCAGAAATAGCCAAAATATGGAGATTTTGGACAGTTAGCGTGCAAAAATGAAAGCCTTCGCATGTGCCAAACAAAAATTCCTTTCTGCGAATAAACACTGGTATGACAATGTTTAAGCATGTCAATTATTTATTTGTTTGTTGAACGCGGAGGCTTTCAAAAGTTGAAGAGTGTTTAGTTAATTTCAGTCAAAATGACCAATTTCAACCAAATAGCACAGAACAGACGATATTCACGTTATGAAAATGTGGGTTTTTGTCTCTCTTTGTAATGCCATATCTCCTAAACCAGCTGTCGAATGAATTTGAAATTTCATATTTGCATACTTCATTTACTCCAGATAACGAATCCCCGATGAGGCCCAAAATGACCCTTAACGCCCCTAGTCCTTTCATAATAGATTCAGTATGCCAAAAAAGAATGACACTGCACCATAGAGCTGTTTCGTTCTTTGATGATTCATTGGTGATGCCAGGGGCAACAAAAGGTGGAAAACCAAAGTCTAAACTACAGCATAAATAGAAGGGGAGGTGTTTAAACAACTTGATTACAAATTGTATATGATTTTCAAACATAAGAGCTGTACTGATTAATTTCAATAAATTGTGTATAAAATGAACCCTGTCATTATTTAAATCTGATAAATGTAGCAATGAAGGTTATGGAACACACTCCATTGCCTTTATGGAAGAATAGTATTTCCATCAGTACTAAGACTTTCTTGTTAGAAACGTACGTCGTTCTTGGGGATGTTATTTCTGACTGTCTGTAATATATTTGGTCATCCAAATGCTACATTTCTTGAGTAATAATTTGTCAATCCTTTGTGTTTTCCTTGTTTTCTTTGCAGCATCGTCGAATCCTTATTAAACGTGACCTTTATCCGAAAATCAGTTGCTCTAATAGGAATGTTCTTTGTATTTTCAATAGACGTTGATACTAATACTTCCCATCCAGGATATCAGCTAGTGGACGTCAATTGGTGTTAATGTATTTCCCAATGCGAAAATGGGCAACTACAGTAATATCAACATCCAAACTGTTACTTAGCAACTGGATACCAGCCTAGTCACTGGCTTCATTTTCCCTATTTTACCATCTGATGTTTTCTCCGGCACATTGGTATTGAATACATTGAGTCCGTTTGATCTCCTCCTTCCCGTTTCCTGAGTTCTAGAATGAACTATTGAATGCATGATTTGGGTACAGTTTACTCAAAACTCATGTAATACATCTTTGATTGAATCGAAAAAGAACAATAACACAACATTAAAAAATGAAGGAAATTTGACCTTTAATGTTCGACAGCGAGAGGAAAAAAGACGTTTCATTTGAAAGTCATATGATCAACCAATTAAAATTAATTCAGCGAGTATGATTCGAGACCACATGTCAATGGCTTTTCATCGTGACTAGAGAGTGTGCAAAGGGGGACAACTGCTGCTTATACACATTTTTGGTCCATTTGCAAAGCAGAAGAATCGATATCTGCACGGTTTGACATATTTATCGTTAATTAACAATGCTCTCTTATTTGACAAATCGATAAAATTTACTAACATAGCACCATATCTCGGCGGGATCTTGGCATACTCTCCATTTATATCCAGTTTCATTGAGTAATTCTATCTCCCGGTGGTGTCTGTGCCTTGTTGCTTAACTATCGATTACTTCCGGATCCGTTGATAATACTGTATGTACCAAACAATTGACCTGCACTATACAACAGTTCGGCAGCAATGTGTCAATACACTGTCACCATGATATGCGCTCGCGCATGGAGCATTGTCAACTTGACTGTGAAACAGTTCGGCATTTTGGTGGGGATTTTTGTCTCTCAATGAAAACAATCGGCAGCAATGTGTTAATTTCCATTGAAACCAGTTCGGCAACAATGTGCGAAACTTACATGCGAGATTTAATATCTGACAAGCATATAAACACTTCCAAATTTTAACGCCGTATATGTTGCATTATAACAAGGCGCCAGTGCAATGTCAAGTATTGTCGACGTTACAGAGAAACGGATACATAAAATCAGAGACAAGCGCAGAAAACCAACTCAGCAAGAATGGGTTGAGAGTTTTAGTGTTTAGCTATAGTGTTGTGAACGAATCCAACAAGGAAAGATAAAAAACTCCCTGCATTACCTAATTCAGACTTAAGCAAACTAGATTAAAGTTAGCTATACACGATCGATATGTAGTGATGTGCCGATACAGGATTGCAGAAGATCGAACTAAGAGATTTAACGACAGATTGCATCCCCAGTGGGGTTCCCAGTGTAAGCTGTAGCGGTGTACCAGAGAAGGGCCATGCCAAGGAATAAGTCGGTACACGAGGGAGTTTGTATGAAGGTGATTCCACATGTGATGTCAGAAAATCGATGTTCCTAGACATGTTTAAAACATATATTCCACAATAGACGGACAGCTACTGTTTCCGATCACCAGTGACAATAGAAAGTTGTTTCGGGTCATAAATGACACAAAGAACCATTTCCCAGTCAAAACTAACAAAAGGGACATGTCCCCGGCCTTAACTGTCAGAATAGACATTATTTCATTCACAACTGACAAAAGGAAAATGTGTCCGGTCATAATTGACAAGACACATTTTCTCCGTCATAAGTGACGAAAGGACATTTCCCCGGTCATACATGTAAATGACAAGACACATTTTCCGGGTTATATCTGACAAGACACATTGTCCCGGTTATATCTGACAAGACACATTTTCCTGGCCATAACTGACAAGTCACATTTTCCCGGTTATATCTGACAAGACACATTTTCCTGGCCATAACTGACAAGACACATTTTCCCGGTTTTATCTGACAAGACACATTTTCCCGGTTATACCTGACAAGACACATTTTCCCGTTTATACCTCACAAGACACATTTTCCCGGTTACATGTATATCTGACAAGACACATTTTGCCAGTTATATCCGACAAGACACATTTTTCCGGTCATAAGGTTCGGGGGAAAATTGTGTTTTTTTCCACCTCATGATCATGAGATGCAAATAATTTGTTTCCTCATACAGAATCGGGAATATTCTTGTAATCTAGGAAATTTGTTTGGGTTTATTTTTATTAACAGCCGAGGTCATCAATAAGGACGTGACATAAGGGAATCCATGACTAGACTTGCTATAATCCAGTCAATGATAGTTGTATGAAGAAAATTGTGTGTTCTCCCTGTATAATCAGTGGTTTTCGTTTGTCTTCTGCAAAGAGAGACGAAAAATAGAGAGACCACCATAGATCTACTGATCCCACTGCAACGTTAAGGACATATTTTCTGTTCCCTTCCCTCTTTTTCCTACAAAACATGATCCCGTTTAGCAAGATCAAGTAAAGATATTGCAGATTAACCATTTAAGACTCAAATGTAGCGAGAGATGTCCCTCTCTGTTCATCCGTCTGATTTCCTTTGTCCTCGAACGACAAGGTACGGAAGCAGAACTCGGATGTACTCACTTGGTGACATGAGGTCTCATTTTATCTAACTCATATTGACAATTGAACCGCTGCGAAAAAAAATATTAACCTTATACTTTTTGGATGATGATAACCAAATTATACCTTTTAGAACCCATGTAAATATATACATACGTTCGGAGCTTATCAAAATCCGGTTCAATAGTAACTGGGATGACAGAATAGGGTTATTATCAGCCATCTTTCGAAGTCTTGTATTATACGACTTCACGCTAAGAAATCCCGTACATACGACAGACTGAGTACGTTTCAGCGATAATGTGAAAACCATTTGAGTACGTGTCTATCAAATATTGATACATCATACTGTAGTTTTAGTTTAGTTTAAACATATTTTATTGCCAAAAAATGCAAGANCATACTGTACATGTCAGAACATTGCATAAAACGCTAAACACCAGTGTCGTGTAATAGCTCTGTTACGTCATAGGATTGAATAAATCACCCACCCACAGGGATGTGTGTTCTGCATGGCACATTAAACATGGCAGCCATCATGAACATGGAAATGATACGTCTGTACCGAACCCTGTCAAGTATTTCTTTAAAATGACGTTCTTAAAGTCACATCGAAACTTTCAAAGGTACACATACCGTCGTTTAAACATATTTTTTTCTTTTATGGTTTGTTAGTGGTTTAGCCGCCTTTAGACACGATAATGTCATTTAGGGCCTTCACGCGGTATAGCACAGTCGGTGATTAAGGAAAGCCCAGTTCAAAAAAGATGTAAACATTTTGGGTTCGTTGGATTTTCCCTTGAGCCTACAGGACGCACTGACGTATATCATATTTATATTTAGTATAGCAATATATCGTATGCTTTGCCATGTGTTGTACTTACAAATTAATACAAAAGATTAGTAGAGCAATATCATGAGATATCCCATGTATATTGTACATAGAAATTAATACTGAATATTACCGAGCCCTTCACCTATAACATAACAGGACAGTGGTCGGCCGATTTCATCGGATATTATTATGTCGACTGCGACCTCTAATTTCAGAAGAATATTTTCTTTGATGCACTTACTGCTCTATATCAGGGCGCAACGAAAGTGACACGTATAATATGATACACGTAAAACGCAGTGTTCATATTCACTGACCAGTTGATATAAAATACGGAACAATTTTTACACGGAACAAATGTCAGCGTTTTTGTATTTTACTGGGGATATAATATGAGGGAACGCGTTATCAACTGGCTATAAAGAATGCCTGAACTACCCATTACTTTTAGTTAGCTCTCAAAATAGTTTTGGCATGCAAAATGGAAAAAAAAAATGTTCCGTTTTGTAGTATATATTCTAATATTGTATTAACCCGGAAACTCGGCCATGTTGTCTGTTTCACTTTGAAAAAGGGAAAAGTAATTGATTTACATTCCGATTTGTAAAAAGGGGATATATAATTGATTCAGCTGAGTATTTCAATGTAAGGAAAAACGCTGTTTTTTGCAAAAAGTCAAATGTAAACGTCACCAACAGGGAGATAAGGTTTGGAAACTTAGAGATCACAAGGCGCCTGTTAAGATTATCTCGTCTTGTAAACTTCTAACATTGTTGGAGTATACAAAATCCCTGGTTATTCCATATTTATTTAACGCGGAAGGTTTAAGAGATCAACCTGCACACTGGATCAATAGAATGATGTGTATTAGTTCATATATTATCAAAGAGACACACGAAGCATTGTATTTGCTGTTACGTTCTATAAGAAACAAATATGTGTCTTTGGACCAGTAACATTTGAATTCTAAATAAAGTACTGAGTTCGCTCGGCAAAGTGACGCAGGAAATCTTCCACGAATTTCTTTTTTTTACAATATTTCTAAAACATATCAAGGAGTAAGAATTTCTATAAGAACATATTGAAAAATAGTTCGGGATGATTTCCAAATTTTATCTTTTTCCTTTCTTATCATTCGTTTTTTTTTTAAATTTTGTTGCACAAATATATTGTTTTTCTTGAATTTCCGAATACAATTTTTAATTTTTACGCTCATATTTTGTTATGAAATGGTAAAAGACTAAATGACGATGAATGGTATTAAAACAAACTGTATGTGTCATTTAACTAGTATTCAAGGCCTTTTTGAATAGTTGTGACTGTATAAATGACTTAAATGCAACCAAACGAAGGGAAATTCGCACTGGCGTGTGTAAATGCTACATGTGTATAAAATCTGTGCATTCAGCATAATACAGCTGCAGTCGACTAGTGGAAGTAGGAACTTCGATTCAATTCCTGAAAGTGACTTCAATAAGGTTTTATAGTTTTATTCTTCTAATTGGAAAATAAATTACAGACAAGATAGTGTTTTTTCCCATAATTTATACATAAAAACGTCCTAAATGCAAATATCATCGAATCTCGAAAACAGTAAAAGTGAAACTATATGGAAAGGATTTCAATAAAATCTCGATTCCGGTATATACATAGACTGTAACGGAAAGTTGATCGATGCAATTGTAAGGCAGTGGACTGATAACTAAATTAACGATTCATTCTATTGACGAAGTCCAATTACGAGGTTCTTAAACACCATGACACCCTCAGAGCATTGATGGAAAATGATGGCGTTACCGGCGCGCTCGTACACGTATTCATGACACGTAAACTTAACACGGTGTATATCAAATATCGAGTCTCAGACAAGGTTAGTTGTCAAACCGTGTGGCTATCGACATGTTGCCGAACTATGTAATACAATATAGGCAGCGTTATATTGTGGTAAACTGTTATTTGTGGTCATGCACAGGGTACCAATGTTCTTTGTCAAAATTGTATGGTACCCGTGCTCGTTGTCCAATTATTTATTACCACTGATGTGTGCTGTTGTCAAACAGGAGTAAACGGTGTTTCTTGTCAAAATCATAGCCATGATATACTGTAACAGTGGACATTTTCGTGGTGTAGAAAATCTCGCGTTTTTCATGTTCGGTAAACATGCGCGAAAATATCAACACGCGAATATTCATTCATAAATTACGCAGATTATCGATATCCATAATCTGTAGATTTCAAAATCATTGCAATCGCAAGAATTTCCCCACCGTGATCAGTCTAAAGGGTCACAGCGCGAAAATTTGTATTTTTACGGTACTAATAGTTACCACCGTCTGTTGTCAAATTTAGATTTGTGTTGTAAGTGAATTACCGACACAACTGATAGTTGCCACTCTATGTTATTTATTTACTTTAACCAGTGTTTGTTGTCCAATTGTCGTCAAAATATAACAGTGTCATGTTCCATCGATGTTTGTCTTGAGCTGTCACCAAATCATATTTTTTTCACTGCTTGTTTCCAATTTAAGAATAACCACTCTGTTTTGTAAAGTTAACATTTACTGGTGTTTGTGTCAACTCAGGAGTTACCCGTATTTTCAGTCAAATTCAATTCCTCCTTATACACATATTTGTCTAACAAAAGCTATTTGAGTCTTAAAACTTTAGTGAACATCATAGATGCCAAATTTACGTCTGTTACGCTTTTAAATATAAATAAAGGAAATCTAATTTGAGAAATAACATGGTGTCAGCCAAAGTGAAAACATCGTATAACACGCCATTTTCATGGCATTGATATAATGTCAATGATCCGAATGTTAAAAAATCCCAGAAGGAGCCTTTTATTGTTTTAAATCCATTGAGAATCCGGATAAATGTGACTGAAGTCGTCTCCGCGTCAAGGTGCTTTGTTGGGGCGGCTCACCGCACATTATGTACTTTTTTTGCCCACTCCATGCACAATACATGTCTTTGGGGGCCATTTCCACGCGCAATTCCCGTGTAGCGGAACTTGACTGAGTCACCGGCGACCAGGTACAATGTAGGTAAGAGCGTCCGTCTAGAGTTTGAGAGTTCCCGGGTTCGAACCCAGATCTGGCTGTTGCATTTCTATTTCTCCTGTTATGCCCGTCTTTGAATGACATCTGTAGGCACATGTCTTGTCTGTTGCTGAGTGACATCGCGTGCATTGCGTGTCTTTGTTTGTCTTCTCTTTGTGAATCAAATCTAACTAATCTTCGAAATCAAAACGTTTCGTTCCTTTCACACGTATCATCTCTATATTTTCTCTACACCTTTGCAAAATGTCTCATACGCGGAGGCTCGCGGTGAAGTACTTTGTATAAGATTAATTTCAGGCGTTTATTTTTTTTCTGTATGCTGCCGCATGATTCCTTTTATCTGCATTAAACTGAATGCACTTGAATCATCCATAAGGTGACGATTACAGAGCCTTCAACTTCCTTGGATTTCGAATATGTTTGGTGATCGTCTCCCATCGAATTATGTGTCTTAGTTGGCCGTCCCACCGCGCATTTCGTGTCTTTGTTAGCCGTCTCCCCGAACAAAACATGTCTTTGTTGGCCGGCTACCCGCGGATTACGTGTCGTTGTTGGCCGTCTACCCGCGGATTACGTGTCGTTGTTGGCCGGCTCCCCGCGAAATGCATGTCTTTATTAGCCGTCTCAACGCTCATTACGTGTTGTTGTAGGCCATCTTCAGGCGCATAACGTGTCCTTATGACATTTCCTCGCGCATTACGCATCTTTGTGGGCTATCTTCGGGCATTTCTTGTCTTTGTGGGTAGTCTCGACGCGGATCAAGTGTCTTTGTGGGTAGTCTCGACGCGTATCAAGTGTCTTTGTGGGTCATATCCTCCATTTACTCGTCTGTGTAGGCCATTTTTCATTGCATTGTCACGTGTGGTTGTTGGCCGTCTCCACGTCAATCGAAGCGGAGTCTTGATTTGTCTCGAACCCAAACAAGTACATCTGTACGTGCTTGTTGTTGACTGTCCTTACACCCCAGTCTCGCGACCTTCGATTATTGACGCGGTATCAGTGTATAATTAAGGATTGTTTTCGTCTCATTCTTCGCTAGCTGATCACGTTCTAATGTAACCAATAGGAAACCTTCAGAAACACCACTTCATTCGCAAACAATAGCGCGCCTACTATTGTTAGTTTTATCAATTATTCATTTCTATGTGCATATGAATGGTTGTCTTTTTTAAGGACAAAATCCCACACAAATACGAAACTAATGTTACATAATATTTTAAAATTAGTTTCCATTGTATAATGTGATTTATGCAAGCATAGTAGCATTTGTTTATTATGTCTGTTACTAGTTTCATTTTTCTGCAATATAATCAATACTTTATAAGTAAATATAACGAAAATAAATATTTTAAGGCCATCATTATATTTTCGAAAAGACCATTTGAAATAATAATTTTCCCTCATGTTAATTCATTGTCAAATGCCTACTGATGAAGAACTATATTGTGAGTGTTCATTAGTATTGACCGTATATTTCATTACGATACACATATCCTGTTTGCTGTGTTAAACTGAAAGCTATGCGTTGAAGTGTTAAATTAAGGTGCGTACCAAGTGATACAAAAAAAGGAAGTTGACATTTCTATTGCGTTTTAGTAGATTGACGAATACCCCAAAGTGTCGTGTATGCATCCTGCTCAGATTTTAACGAATAAAGGTACCTACACAATTTGAACCAATCCTTTATTTAACATTATGATATCATTTTATAAGGCTTATATTGCATCGACATTCATACGTCCTGGTAGAGTGACGTCAACCCCCGCCGAATCACGTTATGTCATGGGTCTATTTCCAGATCGATGACTTTTTTTGTTTCGCTAACCGAGTTAATAACCTAAATAATGTTCTTGTACAGTGCGTAGTTGTTGGGTTTTTTCACGAGAAATTGCCCATTTGAGAACGGCTTTAAATCCGTTATCACTGTTAATCGCCGAAGTGACATTTCCTTGGCTATAATAAATACCACGCTGTCATTTATTGATCTTGATAAAGAAATGCAGTGATTTTATTCTGTTAAACTGCAATTACATTATACAATACATAGAATTATATTAAAATAAACATGTGGCGGTTTTATATCGAGTAACTGCTGTTTATCAACTTTATCTAATCAATGAGTTTGATTTTTAAATCTTTGGAAGAAAATAAGCCAAATCGAATTTTTAAGCCACGTTCAATGATCCATATCATTGTTTGACAAACAACGCATCAGGCCGCGGAGGATTTTTTCTGAGTTGATAGGTTTATAACATAATATACATATATCACACAACTACAGCCTTAAATCCAATGCTCATTTTTAAATGCTACAAAAAATGGATATTGCTGAATTTTCACGAATTCTGTGTGTTAATAAAGCTAATTGCTTGTAAAATCGCGGATGAATATCCGTAACGGTGGAGCACGAAGTCAAAGGTCACCAATCGTCAAATTGTAATGCTGCTTTGTTCAGGATTTATGCCAAAATCGTGAAATGTGTTAAACAACCAGTTGATTAACCCTAGTGTTTAACTTACACCGTTGTTAGTAAGTAGGTGGTCTGAATAACAGGGACTATTTTGGTAAAAGTAGCTGCACGTGCATAAGCGGTGAAGATGGCGGGTTAACACTATTTTGGAGAACATTCCCACTCGTATACCCATTTTAAGACCTTGTATACTTTTCGTTGTAGTTAATATTTCATTGAAGTTGAAAAGATTTTGTAGCCTCTGATATAATTTAATCTCAAATACTGCAAACAGGAATACTGTTTCCTTTCAAAAGAAAAAATAGAACAATTAAAATATAGTGGTATTGATTTTCACAACATTTCTCTTATTCGTATTATATTCCGCCATTAAACACGCACATATGGCGATAATTTCTTTAAAATAAGGATAACTTTTTTTTTGCTTATTTCTAACTGGCCGAATTTCAAAAACGATCGTACTGAAAGAACTTTAGAATTAAAAAAAAAATCCTAGCCCAATTAGGCCGGAAAAACACACACTCTCGCACCTGTGTCATGTACAATTTATTTTGACATTGGACAATTTGTCTACAAAAGTACCACAGACATTTAAATACACAAGAAAAAAAATACACGTCAGGGAGGGAGCGGAAATGAGTCCCCCAGCTCTGGCAGCTCGGCATACTTACACATCAAATTGGTGGCTGGAAGATACGGTTTTCGTTGGATGTGTTGGTATCATCGATTGCCTGAACGGAATTGATGGAGATCGACCTGGGTGTATTCCAAGAGGGAAACGAAACCCTTCGGGGAAGGTTTTGATTTAGACACCGTACAAGTCATGATTGACAAGAGGTAAAGAGCTGTGGTACCAATGAAGGGTCCCTGTTGCACGGCTCGTGAGTTTGTAAATAGCGTCCGTCACAGATGATGTTTGGCCATTGTTGTATAAATCACCTAGGTCAGATTCGGTGAGGCACTACAAGATGTTTTGAGAATATGCAAATTAAAAGCTTCCTGGTCTCATTGTGACAAACGAAAATCATTTTAATGTTATTTGTCAACCGCCTTTGAGTAATTTTGCAAATAATTAGGGCGCTATATCTATGTTGCATAAGTCTAGCATTGGTCCTTCACTTTCAAGAATTATTGATAAAAGTCTTATCTGGCAGCAGTTTCACGAACATTCCTTATCTTAATGAACAAGATTTTAAACTTTTTTAAATGTAAATTTTATTTATTTTACAACAATTATAAAACAAGTTATTTAAACTTATACAAATCACTGCTATTGGCCCGGATGTTAGCGCGCGAGGGTTCTTAATGTGGGAGGAAACCGGAGTACCCGGAGAAAACCCACGTGATCGGGCAGGTGACCCCATATCTTTTCACGTTCGATCGGGGAATCGATCCCCGGTCGCCTTGGTGAAAGGCAAGTGCGCTATCCACTGCGCCATCCGACCACCCAAACGACCAAACTTTTTTTCTATAGTATAGCATTTTTGAATTATGAGAATTTTAAGTTAACGAAATTGAACTCAATTTTAGTAATGCTTATTGGAAATTTCATATTCTGGAATTCCTAAAAGTCAGTTGATCATTAAAAAAACAGGAGAAAACAGAATTGTCAACATAATCATAATACGAACTCAAAATCGACAATACTAAAGCAAAATATGAACAAATGAAGGATTTTCGTGGTTACCATTGAACAATTATAAAGAGAGTAAGACTAAGTGTTCCGAGGTGGTACGCGTCTTCTGCTTCATCGACGACATTTGCCATGTTGATATAGGCCATATCAAAGTAATGTCGCTTCCTTATATCGAGAACTCTAATAGTAGTAACAACAAAAACCACAATGTACTCTAATGAACATAAACAATATCAACCTTTCTTATCACACAAAACCCCCAGCAAATGAACTTTGGACCATGCGCTATGGACATCTATTAAGGAAGTCATGATATTCATAAGAGTAAGCTCTTGAATACTGAATCAACTGCGACCGGTGCACACCGTAGGAAGAGGAAGCAAGGATGTTACTATCAAGTTCACGATCGGAAAATCGTAGCTTAAAGGTAAGCTGTCCCTGTATGTCATGTTGTAAGTAAAGATTGAGGAAAGCAGATGAAATTGAGAAGTGTGTGATGGTATGTGATCGTTGTGGCCAATATTTTTCTTGCTATATAAAGACAGCACATCATCGGTATATCTGAATGTGAAATAGGAGGACTTGGTTAGGTTTTGTGATCAGTCCTGATAAGCTCATCATTAAAATCAGTTTCATATGAAGACAAAAACAACTCAGCCAGAAAAGGGGCACAGTTTGTTCTCATAAGAGTGCTTTCTGCCTTGTCTGCAGACACAACTACATACCTAGCATGCAGATCCTCGAGTGAGGTTTGGATTTCAGGTTCAAGAAGTACAATCTTGTGTTTTGTTTTCATTTTAATTTCAAGTACATGTATCATAAGCACCGTTCAAGGCAAACATTGATTTCATCTGTAGCTTTTTTAAAAACTTTGCAACAGTTATAGCGAGGTGCTTGACGACAAAATATCACTTGGAAAATATCTACAATGTTTTTAGGAAATACTTTTTCTTAAGAATTTCAAACCTGCTGTAAAGTGCATTGCTGCAAAGATGTTTCTAGGGGTGATTCTAACAACGGGGGTACAATTGTACAAGGTACTAACTGCAAGATCTATAAGTACTTGTTAATTCCTTGTAATTATTTTCAAGATATTTTAGTGATTATATATTAACAGCAGTCAGCTTAAAGTCCCTATCATAAACAAATATTATGCATTGTAGCGAGCGGATTTTAACCAACAGTTTGATATTGGGAGACAAATACTACTTTGCATTGGTACAAGCAATATTATTAAAAGTCAATTCCAAATACATTATTCATAATAGAACAAATTCAATATGATTTTTAAGCGAAAACAGTTTAGCGAAAACAGTTTTTTAATTTACGCCTTCAAACAGATAAATACTTCACTGTCATGACTTTCACAGAGCTGCGACGGCACGAATCACGACTACGCGGTTCGGGAGCAATTTGGAAAAATAAAGATAGTCCATACAATGAGAAGATCCAGCTCCCGGTCCTTGTGTGAATTTGGATGATTCAGAGTTGGGACCACAAAATCGACCGCGTTTTATCTGCACCGGAATAACCAACAGTACAATTCCTTGTGGAGTTTTGTCGCAGACGACATCAGGGTTTGAATCGGCTCTTGTTATCCCTTACAGTTTGCAATATTTTAAACTAAATGCAGTTTGTTCCACCAAAACAATTACTGGTTTAATCCCTAAGGAGTTTTTGTATCTTGTTGTTGTTGACTTTGTTTGAAAAACTAATTACGTCATATCCTTTAAATCGGTTGAATTGAAAGGAGATTCAACATGTGTGGTATCAATAATAAAAACAAAAACATTTTTTGGATGTCTTTCGGTGCAAACCCCCCTTATTTTATGCAGGAAAATTCGATTTGGTCTGCGAGGCCATGCTGGATGCTGGCGAGTTGTTTGATTGTATAGGACCAGCGGAAGTACATGTCGGCCGTGCGTCTGGCCTGTCACGTAGGATTGTCAGTAAAAGGACGCATATGTTATCGCCATCCATCTCAATTCACAGAGTGACAGTGGCGGCTTTTCTTCAGTAGTAGTCACACAAAAAAGAAGATTACCCAGCAACGTTTTTTACTGTTTGACGAGATACTAATGACCACAGTCCCTGAACAATATGCAGGTCACGTATGTATGTCGATTCATAACGAGGCTGTCTTGCAATCAAATGTCCAGCCATCAACTGTTGACACAAACACATCTTAAGTTAAACGAGGTCAAAGGAGGATCAACATGGTGGGTGTCTTTCATTGAACTTATCTCCAATCTCTGACAGCAATGACAAGTCACAGACGTCAGATTTTGATCCCAAACTTGTGGAAGCATGTATGTCGACGCCAAGTGGACGCATCAGAAAACGTACCGTTACTCATTGCTTCTAGGGCAATCTAGATAAGCATTATAAGCGAGGCAACAGTTTGAATGCAAGAATATTCATGGAATTATGAATTTGGTAATTCCAAAAAAAAGGATAGATGAACGATTTATTTCTAGAAAGAACTGTCTGAACAGCAGAATATTAATTCATCTTCAGGATCCCCGTACTACTTTCAAAATCTGTAACTACACTTTGGAAACTGATTTTTCCGGCAGTATAAATCATTTATGGAGAGAAAACTATACCGCGCGGGACTTGAATGAAAAAATAATTAAGGTTAAAAAACAAAATATAAACAACAACAACAATAACAATAGCAACAACAACATCAACAACAGTGTTCTGAGTTTAAAAGAAATGAATTTCATAAATAAATAATCAGCGGTGGCTAGACTGGGATTCGAACACCTGACCTTAGATTTTTACGCTGTCGCTAACTGATTGAACTACCAAGTCAGTGGAAGTACCTGTGCCAAACTTTGCTACAATTATATCCCGAAATGAAATTAAGGGGAGGTTACTGTTTGTAAGATAAATCAGAGTGCAGTGGGACAGGAATCTTTAATTAAATTTCCTATGAACAATACAATGAGCATAATGGAAAAAAATACCCTCAAAAATTTGATCCATTAGCGAGATCATGTTATGCTTTAAGCCAATTTTCAGTCAATACGAATGTTATCTTTTCTATTACGCCCACTTGGCTGTTTGGGAACAACATGACATGCATACATAATTGTCAATATGCACTTTAGTCGGTAGGCGGTTTATGACGCTGTGACTTTCCAAGCTTGCGAGAGAATTAGCATTGCAGGTTTATGAAGTTTTATGCATACATTTCATCAAGAAAAAATGCTTTTAGGTTTCACTAATATTGTTAAAACGTTTATATAAACATAGTGGTAGGATGACACTTTGGGATGTTTGCATATGATTTCCAACGAACCCGAGATGAACAAGTCTTTATATATATATATATATATACTGTAACTAATTCCACGGTGTGGTTGTTATCACCTTGTCACAAACGGTTATTTCAAATAGATGCAAATGGCAACCTAGTCGTCAATAATCCCTGCAGTTCTGTGATAGCGCGTATATTATACCTGCCTTGTGGGAACACGTTATCGCTCACATTTTACTTGTTTATGCAAAAATGATGTTTTATTCATCGCGAAATTTTAGATTTGATGATCCGGTTTAGATCAATGGAAGTCAACAATACGGCAAGTGTGAGTACAATTTACATATTTGAATAAATTGTTCAGTGGTGCTTTTCATATACTACACCGTTATCGATCGTACGAGGACGGGGCGATTACGTATAGGTCCGCAGCGAATTAAACATGGATGACAGGAAACCACTGTTCGACAGGCCCGGAGTGAAAAAAAAATATTGCCTTTGAATTATCAATTCATTCGGGACGTACTTATCTATAAAAGACAACAACGTCCGGAGTAACTAATATATTGCCTGTGCACTAACAATTCACTCGGGACTATAAATGACAAAAAATATTACTCTACGCCTATGTGTATCTCTATCACTGTTTTGCAATTTTCCTCAGTGGCTGTGTTATCGACTCAGAAAATAGATCTGTTGAAGTTGTACCCATCCTCATAAAGACTGAACGAACAAGTCAACTTATTCATAGGTATATAAGACTCTTAAATGCCCAAGGTTTAGGATAGGGGAATTTCACCCAAGGTTTTTTTCGAATTTGGTAAAACTTGAAGAAAGGAGTTTCTGGCGGAAAAAAACTCAATCTACGTTAAAGAATACCATTGTTGTCACCAGTAACTATTTTACAATCATTTTCTTTCAGTGTCTACCGTGGTTAAACACTTGTCAACCATGTCTTGACCTTTATACACTCCTGGATTTGACGGAAGTTATCATTGTAGGTACCACATGAGGTGCAGAAATCGAATAGCTTAAACGTCCAGAGCACTTGGTCTTCCCTAAGGTAGTTAATGAGGCATTTAAGGCGGATTTCATATCTCCTCAGTTACTGCTGTTGTTTATTTTGTCCTTGTGACTGTATGATAAATCTTCAATAAGATTATCAGGTTGGAAAACTGTAATATCAAAGTTTTATTTAATACACGAACAATGAAAGTATCAAACATGTTGCAACGTATTTATATGTCACTCGAACTGGGACCTTTTGCCTTCCGAAAGAGATTGTATACACATTGCATCGAATAGATTACTGGTAAGGTGTAGATCTAGCCCCCTCTTCCGTCAAGTCAGCATTAGGTCATACATATGCCTCAGTTGGGGTCCCCCTCGTCTCTGTTCTTTTTTCGAATTTTCCTGATTTTGGTTTCTACTTACACAGTTTAGCATATGCATTGTGTATACATATGTATACATATGAAATATTCAATATCAATAAAAATGAATTAGCTGCCTATGAATAAAAGTGAATCATGAAATAATTGACTTTTAAAATAATATTTAATGAAACCGACCAAACCTTTTCCTTTTTAATATTTGTTTTAGAAAGAATTTCTTTTCGCAAGTATTAAGCCAGATATCGATAATCAGAAGAAATGCATTGATATCTCTAATCAGGAAATTGATGTCTGGAATGTGTTTTGGTAAAACGTATTCATTTTCCAATGGGTCTTTATAATGGGAAGCCCACATGTCGTTTACAATATCAATCACGTGACGTCACTTAGGAGAAGACTGTTTCATTAGTTGATATTTCGTGTTATATTTGGTAGAGAGCACTCCAATCGTATCATCTTGCTTCTCTTTTTTGTATGCATTTCCTTGAGGACATATGTCTGGATCTGTATATATAATTTCTAAAACAGATACGTAAATGTGATGGTATAGACAAGACAATTGTTTTGTCTCTTTGAGTAGAAATCGGTTTCCCAGACAGACAAAGACAAAGCGGCAGCTTACAGATCATGAGTTTTCAATGCTATGGTCCAATATAATTGACCACGGAAACGAAAAAAACGAAGATTGGTCTTAATATAGAAACACTTACAAAATGGACAATTTTCTGTTAGTTCGTCCATATTCAAATTGTCACTGAAGAAACATCGAGACAATACACGTGATGTCAGACTGCTTTGACCCAAGGCACAGTTGTATCTGGAGATCGGCGACTGCCCAAACACTAGTCGTCTCTACCCATCAACGTACAGAAAGAGAGTGAGTGTATAACAGACTGCTAGCAATTAGTGTCTCGGTATCAGCAACGAACAAGTAATCTCATGAGAATTGGCAAGAATCTGGGGACAAAGATCCGACATATATTGATACATAATCAGTAAATACATTTTATCAGTGTGGACATCTTGTACCGCGACTCCAGACAAGCAGCTCCAATAAATATCGGCTTATAACGATTGGCGTCTAATTAATTGATGTCCCTGGAGGCAGAAATTGGAACTGGAAGAGTGGAAGCTGATATAATGAACAGGTGTTTTATCATTTTACTGCTTCATAAATGCAAGGTGAGGTAAACAGTTACCAATATTGCGACGTAAATTTAATTTTGTTGTTATATTGTTCTTGCTAAGCCGTGATAGTAAAGTCTGGTTAACCTTAGTAATATACAGATAAATGCACATTGTATCCCAACAATATCCGCACAAATACTGTAGTACCGACACATCTCTCTCAAAAATGGAAACATACACGACCAATTTTCAAACGTAAAAAAATGTTAAAAGAACTTTAATTTTAGCGTTAATGTCCCAAAAGAGAGGAGTAACGAAAATATAATGTTACATTTTCACGTCATTTCGATATTGATGCAAAGTCAAAATAGTGTTTGATTATTTTAGTAATAAAAAGATGTCATAATAATGTTGGATTTAAGTTACCAATTAAATGTATATTTAACACATTTAGCGTTTGAATGTAAAAATGGTACTAGAATTGAACATGAAAATTACGTTTAAACCTAACCCTCACATTAACGTCGTTATGCTTTTTCAATGTTAAAAATGTTTATCGACGCTAAATTTTAACATTAAACAATCATCACTTTATTCCGACGTTATATAACGTTGAAACATTGTTTCATATTTATGTTAAAACATAGCGTGAAAAAAAACCTCAATGTTAAAATAAGGTCGAGAAAAATCGTCTGCGTTGTATGTTTTTAGTAATGGGCATGGGAAGTTATATGCCCAAGATCAGATAGACCTACATTCCATGACTTCAAGCTTCCCCTTAAATAAGCTCGATTCCTATTACCCCAGGAAATACAAAACTCGACAAGACGAAGTTTGCAGTAAAGAGGGATGGTGTTAAATGTCATGTCACACAATAGCTACAACTAATTGGTTACCTTAACGATGAGATTCCACCAGAAACAGGTGTCAAGTAAAACCAATTACAAGAGCTCATCTCATCGTTGTTAAAGACAGAACAAGTACTCGTGAACTGCCTCAGAGAACACAGAATTGTGACGGAAATATCCTCCCAGGATAGCGTGTGCAGAAGACATGGTTAACACTGCATTATCATTAAGTAAGACTTGATGTTCCGCTCATCACTTTAAACCAGACAAATGATGTACAAACCCACAATGTTAAAAGTATGAAGACTCTACTTTAAAGACAGCTAGACAATGTCTTTTTCATTTTAAGTAAAAGTAGAATGCAGAAAGGAGACTTTTTCGTGGTTTACTTTTTTTTAGAGATTACAGAACTGTGACGGAGACATCATGCAAGGAAAGCATGTGTGTATAAGACCTGGTAAACACTGCCATATCGTTAAATGTGACTTTATACTTCACTTATAACGTTAAACCTGTCAAATTGAGTACAGATGCACAATTTCAAAAGTATGACGATCTACCTGACACTGCTGACAGACATGTAGACAATATGGTTTTTCCATTTTAGTCCCTAGGTTAGATCAAGAAAGAAGTTAATTTCCTTGTTTATTTATCTTAATCATAACTGGAATGTTAAACCCGCTCAAATCTTTTTACATTGCAAATGATTTTCTTTCCGCCCCTTAGCTAAATGGATATTGAAGGTATTATATTTTTTTTGCTGTCCCACAGCGACACTAGAGAGATCTGTCTTTACTAAATGATCAAGTATCATGTCCAAATAAAGACATTTTAATGAAAAAACATCAGTGGTTTTATCATCAGTAAATACCATTGTCATTAACAAAGACTGTTACAAAACACATTAAGTCCCAATATCAAACAAATCATACAGGTAAAAAATTGCTATCATTCAGCTATTTTCACCTAGAAGCAAAATATTGAGGCAAACTTCTGTTCGGAACCAATCTGATAATTGTCAATTAGTGAAAACATCTAACGCTGATGACAGTAGAAATCTGTAACGTTGAAATCAGTAGCGACAGGAAGCAATTTGTAGTCAGTAAAAAGCAGAAGCATTTGGACGGTAGCAGAAGATACAGCAAGAATTCTGGGACTATAACAATCTGCAGTGACAGCAGCCAATCGTTGGCCTGTAAAGTTGGTAGTGACTCTTCGAAATCTGCACGGTGTAAACATGAACAGCGTCTATACGTCTATAAGTCTATAAGCAATGTACAGACTATAAAAGTCAGTAGCGATAGTAAGCAATCTCTGAATTGTAAAAATGAGTCGCAACAGTAAGCAATACGCGATCTAGAATTAATTGATGTCTCTGAAGACCGACATTGTAGCAAAAGTATTGATCAATTTTGAAGTATATGACCTAATGAACATGGGTTTTATTATTTTACGGTTCCATAAATGCAGTGTTAGGAAACAGTCGACAATATCATAAATAAGAAATTAAAAATTATGGCATGCTGATAAAGACTTGTAAAAAAAGCGTAAATTTACAGATCAATGTACATTTTGTCCCTTTGATAATAATTGACTGATAGAGTAGCAAACATTTCAATTAAAAGTATATCTTGTCATTGATATTCCGTCTTTGCGTATTGCAGAGTTATCTTCTCTTGAGAACAGGTATTGATTGTTACGTCATTTGTTTGTGAGAGTAACGTCATCAATTTTTGAGAAAACGACGTTATTTTTATCACACAAACCAATGACGTAACAATCAATAACTGTTCTCAAGAGAAGATAACTCTGCAATACGCAAAGACGGAATAGGCTTGTACTTTTCATCAGTTCATTGTCCATCGCTTGCGGAAATACCAAACAAGACTAATTAAGCAAACTAACTAGAGGTTATAACAGTAAAAATGCAGCGTTACATATCATGTCACACAATAACTACAACTTAAATTAGATAACTTAACGATCGGTTTCTTCTAGGAACAGGTGTCAAGTTAAACCAATTAGAAGATCTCATCACATTGTTGTTAAAGAATGAACAGGTACTCGTGTACTGCCACATTACACTAAGGGTATTAGAAGAGATGACAAGCAATATACTTTTACTTAAAAATCAACCGCAAAAGTCAGCGATGTTTGGAGGCAACATGATAGAATAAAAAGAACATGAAACAGTTATGAACTGTAAGAATCGGTAGCGACAGAAAGTATTTTGTGAACTATAAAAAAAAGAACAGTAGGCAATATGTGAACTATAAAAATAAGTATGGCCAGTAAGCGATTCGTTAAATGGAGAGAAAAAAGAATCAGTAGCGACAGTGAGCAAATTTTGAATTGTAAAACAAGAAGCGGCAGTAAGAAACTTGTAGACTTAAAGAATAAATATCGACAGTAAGCATTCTGTAGACTGTAAAAATAGGTTAAACAGTAAGCATTCTTCAAACATTTTCAGTAAGCACGTTGTGGTCAGTAAAATTTATATGCAGTTTCTAGACTGTAAAAAGGTGTTTCGACAGTAAGAAAGTTTTGGACTGTAAGGATCAGCATGGACAATAAGTAATTTGTGGACTGTAAGGATCAGCTTCAACAGTAAACAATTTGAGGAATGAAAGGATCGGCATTGACAGTAAGCGATTTGTGGACTGTAAGGATCAACATCGACAGTAAGCAAATTGTGGACTGTAAGGATCAACATCGACAGTAACAGATTTGTGGATTGTAAGAATCAGCTTCGACAGTAAACAATTTGAGGAATGAAAGGATCGGAATTGACAGTAAGCGATTTGTGGGCTATAAGGATCAGCATCGACAGTAAGCAATTTGTGGACTGTAAGGATCAACATCAACAGTAAGCAATTTGTGGTCTGTAATAATCAACATCGACAGTAAGTAATTTGTGGACTGTAAGGATCAGCATCGACGGTAAGCAATTTGTGGACTGTAAGGAACAGTATCGACAGTACGCTATTAGCGGAGGGTAAGGATCGGCATTGACAGTAAGCGATTTGTGGATTGTAAAGAGCAGCATCGACAGTTAGCAATATGTGGATTGTAAGATTTAGCATCGACAGTAAGCAATTTGTGAACTGTAAGGATCAGCATCGACAGTAAGCAATTTGTGGACTGTAAGGATCAGAATCAACAGAAAGCAATTTGTGGACAGTAAGGATCAGCATCGACAGTAAGCAATTTGTGGATTGTAAGGAGCGGCATCGACAGTAAGCAATTTGTGGATTGTAAGATTCAGCATCAACAGGAAGTAATTTGTGGACTGTAAGGATCAACATCGACAGTAACCGATTTGTGGATTGTATGAATAAGCTTCGACAGTAAACAATTTGAGGAATGAAAGGATCGGCATTGACAGTAAGCCATTTGTGGATTGTAAGGAACAGCATCGACAGTTAGCAATATGTGGATTGTAAGATTTAGCATCGACAGTAAGCAATTTGTGGATTGTAAGGAGCAGCATCGACAGTTAGCAATATGTGGACTATAATGATCAGATTCGACAGTAAGCAAGTTGTTGAATATAAGGATCGGCATTGACAGTAAGCAATTTGTGGATTGTAAGGATCAACATCGACAGTAAGCAATTTGTGGAATGTAGCGATCAGATTCGACAGTAAGCAATTTGTGGAATGTAGCGATCAGTATCAACAGTAAGCAATTTGTGGATTGTAAGAATCAGCATCGACAGTAAGCAATTTGTGGACTGTAAGGATCAGCTTCGACAGTAAACAATTTGAGGAATGAAAGGATCGGCATTGACAGTAAGCGATTTGTGGACTGTAAGGATCAACATCGACAGTAAGCAAATTGTGGACTGTAAGGATCAACATCGACAGTAACCGATTTGTGGATTGTAAGAATCAGTTTCGACAGTGAACAATTTGAGGAATGAAAGGATCGGAATTGACAGTAAGCGATTTGTGGGCTATAAGGATGAGCATCGACAGTAACCGATTTGTGGATTGTAAGAATCAGCATCGACAGTAAGCAATTTGTGGACTGTAAGGATCAGCATGGACAATAAGTAATTTGTGGACTGTTAGGATCAGCATCAACAGTAAGTAATTTGTGGTCTGTAATGATCAACATCGACAGTAAGTAATTTGTTAAATATAAGAATCAGCATTGACAGTAAGCAATTTGTGGACTGTAAGGATCAGCATCAACAGTAAGTAATTTGTGGACTGTAAGGATCAGTATCGACAGTAAGTAATTTGTGGACTGTAAGGATCGGCATCGACAGTAAACAATTTGTGGACTATGAGGATCAGCATCAACAGTAAGCAATTTGTGGAATATAAGGATGAGCATCGGCAGTAAGCAATTTGTGGACTGTAAGGAGCAACATCGACAGTAAGCAAATTGTGGACTGTAAGGATCAACATCGACAGTAACCAATTTGTGGATTGTAAGGATCAGCTTCGACGGTAAACAATTTGAGGAATGAAAGGATCGGCATTGACAGTAAGCGATTTGTGGATTGTAAGGATCAGCATCGACGGTAAGTAATTTGTGGACTGTAAGGATCAACATCGACAGTAAACAATTTGTGGACTATAGGGATCAGCATCGACAGTTAGCAATATGTGGACTATAAGGATCAGATTCGACAGTAAGCAATTTTTGAATATAAGGATCGGCATTAACAGTAAGCGATTTGTGGATTGTAAGGAGCAGCATCGACAGTTAGCAATATGTGGACTGTAAGGATCAGCATCAACAGTAAGCAATTTGTGGACTATAAGGATCAGCATCGACAGAAAGTAATTTGTGGACTGTAAGGATCAGCATCAACAATAAGCAATTTGTGGACTATAAGGATCAGCATCGGCAGTAAGTAATTTGTGAAATGTAAGGATCAGCATCGACAGTAAGTAAGTTGTGGACTGTAATGATCAACATCAGCAGTAAGCAATTTGTGGACTGTAAGGATCACATCAACAGTAAGCAATTTGTGGACTGTAAGGATCACATCAACAGTAAGCAATTTGTGGACAGTAAGGATCAGCATCGACAGTAATCAATTTGTGAACTGTAAGGATCAACATCGAAAGTAAGCAATTTGTGAACTTAAGGATCAGCATCGATAGTAATCAATTTGTGAACTGTAAGGATCAACATCGACAGTAAGCAATTTGTGGACTATAAGGATCAGTATCAACAGTAAGTAATTTGTGGAATGTAAGGATCAGCATCGACGGTAAGTAATTTGTTGACTGTAAGGATCAACATCAACAGTAAGCAATGTGTGGACTGTAAGGATCACCATCAACAGTAAGCAATTTGTGGAATGTAAGGATCAGCATCGACAGTAATCAATTTGTTGACTGTAAGGATCACTATTGACAATAAGTAATTTTCGAACGCTGTGGATCTACATTGACCATTAGCAATTTCTAACTATGAGGGTCAGTTACGGTAGTAATAGTAAAAACTTTAATTGTAGATTGTTATAACCAGTAGTGGCAATAAAACACGTGTGGACTTTAAAGTCAGTAGCGAGAGTAATTGGTTGACGAAAAAACCCAACAGTGTAGACTGTAAAAAATGATGCAATGATAAGCAATATGCTGTAGATTTTAATCTTGATAGTATACGATTGGTAATCGTCAGTGGAAGAGATAAGCAAACCCGAAGATTATAACATGATATGCTGAAAAGTTATAGCGGGCGTCTGTCAGTATCATATTTGAAAAAAGTACACTACCAAAGTTGAGTGTTCACTAAGTGTCTTTGCTTGCCTCTAACATAACAAGATGGCCGTCCGTCTGATTTTATAGCGTATTTTAACGTGAAAATATATTAAATGTTTTGAAATCTTATCCTCTTTTGGCATTCATAACTTTTTATATTGGATTTTCATGGTTTCTTGAAGCACCTCGTAGCTCAAACCAACGAACTGGTCCTGTCAAACACATCTCAAGAGAAAAAGAAGCCGCATTGTTATTGTGTCCCGGTATACAACGACTAACTTATCTTGGCTTTACGACAAGCCGTAAAATATCTGTTGACTTTGATATTGCCTCTATAATCTTACATCGTATATATGATATTTCATTTATATCATTGCCATAGGCAGAAACATTACACTTATCACACATGTAAATCGTAACTTGTGATAGTTGCACCTAACTGGCATGAATACATGACTTTAAGATCGTCCAAGTGAATACATTTCCATGTTAGTTGGTGATATTTCAACATTTTATAATAGAAGTATGACGTCAGTGCGATTTCTGTATTAAACAATGTTCATAGTATTCCACATGGATACGATTGGTTTTTGTGTAAAATTAAAACATGTTCCTATGGATTATCTACGGTAATCGTGTGCTAGAAAGGCATGCTTTAACGGAAGCAACAGCAATAAACTCCTAGATCCAGATATTTAACTGGTCATCAAGCCATGACGAGGATCGGATCTTTTAGCTTGTAAGAGAACATTACTTTGGGGCGGTATGAATGATTAAAAACCTCTTCTCATGAATAATGGGCCAACGCAAACTTGATATTACAGGTGTACTAACATCTGGGATGCACCAGTGTAACACTGCCAGGGTTTAATGAATAAACTATAAGTCGTGTTAGTACATAAGCACAAACAAATAGTGTCGGCGTGTCAGAAAAAAACATTCAATCAAGTAGCCACCGGTATTCAGGGTATATGCATGAGCAGTTACTAGATAGCAAAATTGAATTCTTCACCATTCACTACCTCGTTTTTTTTTTTTTATCCGATTCGCAAGTTTTGCGGGTTGGAGCGGACAAAAAGGTGAAAAGCTATTGATAGGATATTGCCTAACAAAGGTGTAAGATAAGTAATTGTAACATCACCCACAGCCTGTATAGACGGTTAACTACGGTATAAGACACTGGTTTCAACAGACAAGTCTCACAACTAGCCAATCAACCAAAAAGTACTACTCAATTTGAATAAACCAGTCACCTAAGGCGGAATAAACACAGTTAAAATTCGAGCTGCTGTTCTGACATTGACATAATGTTGAACTCGGTCAGCCATGGTTTGGAGCAACAAACGACCCTGATGGTGGTAGTCAACTAATGGTATTCTGAACCAATATCTCCATCTAAGACGTTTAACACAATCCAGCTCAGTCAAAAACACATTCAGCACTGAAGGTGAAGTGAGGCATCGTATGGAACACTTTCATTTGACGGAGAGTAAAATTATTCATGAAGAAATGGTCATTCAAAATCATTAATTCATGTTGTCTAACGGTTAAACATAATTGCAAAACTGATGGATTGGGTCTACTATGGGCAAATAATCGCGTTTCAGAGACAAATTAAACTATAGATGCATAAAATATTAAGGTAACAGAAGATTTCAAATCTTTAAAAGAAGGTCATTTGAACGAAATATCTGAGACATACAGGCGTCATTGAACTTGTTCCTGAAGACCAATGGTGGTTAGACTATATATATATTTTGTCCCTGAAGTCCGATATACTGTTTCGGTTAAGCTTCCTTCCTTAAGAGGAAACATTCCAACTATGGGTATCAGACAAGAGACACAGTAAAATAACTTTGTACGTCCATGAAGAACGTCATTCGTCATTGGTGTTGGAACCCTTTCATTTTTGGACCAATAACTTCCCACCTATAGCATGATGGCAATATCAATTGTTATGGCCTTGCTTGCACAATCATCTCAAACACGATAACAATTTCAAATGTGCATCTTATTTTTTATATAACAAATGCATATTTGTTTAAGGTCGGAAGGATTGATATTAAATAATTTCAATAAACCATAAAGTCTGTTGTGAATAACACGATTACCACACGAAATGGCAATCACCAATCCAGCCCTAACTGTAACACGAGAAAGGTGCAAAGTGAAAGTTGACTTACCTTACACATGATCAGACTGTAGGGTAACGAGGCTGCGCAGCCCAGACCAAACACTTTCCCCTCACCATAACGGACGCAATAATGACCACTCACACTATCAACCAAGCGACATTTTCTCCGCTACGGCGGTACCTCGAGGTATGACAGCACGGCACAGAACTCGTGCGGTTAACGTTGCTGCGCACAGTCGGTCGTAATCCAAGCACGCTCTGCTGCTGAAGCAGCGGGAGTCAGGCAAATGTTTACTTTATGAACCCTTGTCAATAACGGAGTTTATAGATTGTAACGGTAAATACATAATCGTATTCGTGATTAAGTGTACAGTACCACACTACAAACATGTAAAATATGTCTCGTCTAATAGAATTGGATGGTTAAACCACTAAATATAGGCAGGGTCTATCCATGTTATGAAGATAATTGAATGTTTCGGAATTACAGCTATGTCTGAATAAGTGCCCCTTCAGCATTGTAGCATGATCACAGTCTGTTCTCGATGTTGTGCTGATAGCCGCGGGCAGTTTAGAACTCAGTTCAATATGACCAGGGACTGATGATAAGTCGTCACTTCCGGTCTTTAAATCTGTGTAGGCTGGTATATGGTCAAGTACTGTTGACGACTGTTCGTATCTTGTCTGTCATCAAATGACTTAGTAAAATGGTCTATTATGATTGCGAATTGTTTGTTCATCATATATCTGAATCCCAATATGTAACCGATTACAAATGGCGACTTATGTCTTTTTGTCATCCAATAGTATGGTATACTGGTATTTGGCCAATGACGTATAGCAAAATGACACATTTTGTCTTCTAGTATCGCAATGGACCGATATGTGACCGATAAGTGTTGGCGAATTTTGACCTATTGCCATCATATTGCATGGTAGATTGATTTATGACGAAAAGCAAGTACCAACTCGTAGTAGACTGCTACAGGAGCAAAACTCGCTGACGAATTGTCACTTTCTGTCATTATATAACACTGTCCACTATTACATGATAATAAATGATGATTTGACCATCCATGTTACCATATCTCGTGGTAAAATGGTTCGCCGTTTAAAACATATGCAGGACCACAAACTTGTGATTTTCTAAAGAATAAGAAAGTACGAGTTTATTGCGCGGACGAATTTATCACATACCTTCCGTATTTGGTAGAGATCGATACAAAGATTTTATAAATTTTGATATTCTTTGCAAATACCGTGAACTTTTCAGTTCGCCATGATAAGGGGATTCCCATAAAAAGTAGTTCCGGCTAGTAGGTAAATACAACATTCCGTATTGCACATGTGCAACACAGAACGTTGTATTTCATGGTCTGAAAATTGCCTGTATTACTATAACAAGATTCAACAGGTATTTGATAAAGACAGTTAGTTCTCACTTTCAGGCATTATATTGAGTGAAAGATTAGTACATGCCGCGTATTAATATCAGGTTTTCACTTCCTCGTTTATATGACTTTTTAGTCTGAAATTTTGACGGATACTTCGAGTTGTTAGCAGTTTATTTCTAATACAAGCTCTATATAGCCTCTACATTGAACTCCTTCAAAATATATCATACTGCTTCCCATCACTCTTAAGTTGTAAAATATCTGGATACTCCGATTGCTTATCTTTGAGTGGTTCTATATTCACAGAACGGAATAAAGATACTTGTAGAGATAGATATATGTATGTTTATAGCGTAGAGGCATGTACCCTTGTGATTGTTATGATAACGTAATCAAACAGAGTGTTCAAGAAAAAATATTAAGTGTTATGATTAAGTGATAATTAATAATTTGACTGCGTCGGCGAAGTAACGGCTATTTTATCGAACAGTAAACCATGCACGAGCGTTCATTTAACATGCCGCGCAACGCTATATTTATCAGACGAATCGCATTTCGTTGCATTTCACTTCGAAGAAAAGGTATAAGCAAGATGTGTTTATATACCATATTAAATATCTATAGCTTTGGATTTGAATTTGATTGAATCGGAAAAATATAAATTAACTCAGGCCAATCAGTTTTCGTTTTTATCTCCATCATTTTCTCCTCTTCGTTATATATTTATCCAAGATACATGCGCATACCAGGCTGTTGGTTACTTGTGAAGTACACTTATACCCTGAAACAGGATATACAAATCTGCAGAATTCAATCTAAAAGTGAAAGTCGCTAGCAGGGTAGGATGGTCTTGTCTGTGGCAGTGATATGACAATGTGTGTAACTGATTGCCATTTTAGTAGCCACGCATTGTCACCCGTGCCTCCGAGTCAAGGTTTCCCATAACAACCATAACGGGTTGGCACCTGTTAACGGTAACGATGACAAAACAGTCCACTACCACGTATAATTAGAAATAAATTAATCATAAGGTCTGTAGCGGCGGCAGTCAGCTGTCAATGAAAACAGGAGCTTACAACACAACCTTTGTAATGTATTCCGTGTGTAGTATGTTACTACATCATGTATAGTCAACACATTGTATAATGGGTGTGAGTTAGATGTTTACTACGTTCAATACAATGTATTCTATGGGTGGTATATGTTAATTATAATCAACGTATTATGCTGTATGAAGTTCATGTTTACCGGTAAAATCAATTAACCATTTTTTGTTATGTAGTGATTTATTACCGTCAATACAAAGTGTTCTTATAAAATGTATTTGTTTACTACAGTAGATACATATAAATTGTATATTAAGTGTGTCCTATTGTATGTAATATGTCTTGTGTTTACATATGAAACCATTGCATTATGTAGGTAGCAGATTTCTATGATCAATATGACAACTCATTTTATGAGAGTAATAGTAGATGTTCACTTAATTCAATCCAATGTATTTTACGTGTAAACGTTTCCTGTGGTCAATATTATGTTCTCCGTGTATCGAAGAGATGTTTACTACAGTCAATGCAATAAAATGTGTGTCAAGTTAATGTTTATTCAATAAAATCAAATCATTTAATTCTCATTTAATAATGGTGTTTCTGTGAAAAGTAAAAAAAAATACCTATTTCATAATGGTGTTTTGTGAAAAGTAAAAAAAAATACCTATTTCATATTCCTTTCTCCGCGGTCCCAACATTGAGGGAAATCTTTGTGATATTAACTTAAAAAAGAGCATGCATCAACTGAACAAAATGTATGTTTGGATAAGCCGCAAACATCAATCATAACTCATTCAGACTTGTCTTGAATAAAATATTGCTAAATAGTAATGAATATGAAGATTCTGAACCTGTGGAAAAAAAATATGTATGTCTTCCAGAAATGTATTACAGACTTACAGGTCTTCTTTGAAACAACTCCCTATCTCAGTTCCTCAAAGCTGCTGCTGTTCCAGTTACAGCTGAGACCTGACATATCTAGGTTGTCTTTACCCGCTACAAAACTTGTTCCTATAGTTTTTGTTGCAATGTACCGTATTCCGTGGTATGTATTTCTAAATATGTTTCTTAACACTAAGGCACAATTTTTCATTGTTTTGACAATTGTTCCTAGGTGGGCTAAATGACAATATGGTGAAGCAATGATGACGTTGTTTGGATATCTGCACCGTCTTACTGAATTTTGAAATAGGTGTTTTATTTCTTCCTATTTCTTGTGATTATTTATAGAATGATGAAGTCTGCCTGAAGTTTTGGTACTATGGACTCACAATTTTCTTTTCAAAAGAATTCTTCTGTTAATAATTTCCTAACTGCATTATATTTTTCTGACATTACATTACCACATGATAGATATACATACTATTATTTTGAACACCAACGTTATATAGAGTGTTGTAGCATTTAAACATTAATGATCATATCATTATACGTTATCGGTATTAAAATATTGATATAATACGTTAACGGAAATCTTTGTAAAACTGGATTTGTGGCTCCTGCAGTGGTAATTATTAAACTTTTTCGGGTGACCAGTTTGGGCTTTATCTCCGAAGGAGGTTTCCTTTTTATTTCGTGCTGTTAAAATGTTGTAAAGTGCCTTACATCTATTGGCGACCATGATATTTACTAAAGAGGCTCCCCAACAATGTTTTTTGTAGGTCTTTGTCAGATTTGTTGCTGACAAACAGTAGGCGAATATACAAGTATGTTACCCAGTGACAAACCAACATTTGATTGAGGGAAAGTGTCACTGTATACAGTATTCAGAATAAAATAGAAGCGGTGCATAATATTCCACGTTTGTCAAACAAAATCAGTCTGGAGTCTCTTGTACCAAACCAAGTAAATGTTGACGAGTTTAAAGAGTACATAAACATCCACGGTAACGACAGAAATTGGAAATAGGACAGTATGACGAATCACCATGAGAACTATTGTCTACTAGACAGCCATGACCTGATATCAGCTAGGTTTGTTTAATTCCGTTTACATTTTCACTGTATTTAAAGTTATGTCAATATCATTATCATTATCAACTCAAGTACATCCCATCTCTTGTCAATAACGTCAATAAAGCAACTTACCTTTACATTGACTTCGCACTCACCACTGTCAATACCATGTTAACGTGGTAACCATGCTTTCAGCAGACCGTTACCATGGTAACATTATAAACATAAATTCCAACATATCTATACACAGCTTAAATATAAGTTTAAGTATATCAACGAGTTTACAAATTGGTTTCGTTTTTACTGAGATTTGAACTTTTTGTGTTGCTGCGTAGATGTTGCTTTTGATTCGTTACGCCATTAAACATTTAACCATATTCAAAAGAGTTACTGTTGTATATCATACTCATTTTTCTGAGAGCCTTTTATATGATGGTAAACCCATTACCCAACACATATTGACAAGATTTATTAAGTAATCCTAGCTATGCTATGGATTGCATGAATTAAGTCGAAAACTGATTCCCCAACGCTTCATCCTATTTGTAATGAAACACACGTATACAAATGAAATCATCGTTTTTCAAGGATTGAGAAATTCTGAGTATTGTGAAACATATGCAATTGTATCACCAAAACCGTTTGATTCCACCATATTCGTTCAATTTTGTATGTTAAACAATCGAAGAATGCACATTAATTATATAGAGTTAGGAGGATGAATAAATCTGACGGCACAGATTGTTCGTGTTAATGTGTACACGAAAGGACCTATGCTAAAACGTGAGTATTTCTTTTACCGAGTAGGCGATATTTAATTTCAGAAAGGTTTTAAGAAAACAAAAATTGGGTTAAAGTTCATGATATTTTGCATATTTTGGTGTTTTTTGATGTGGTAACCATGCTTTTCACAAGTCCCAAATCTGTGGAAAACAGTTTTTGAAAAAATGAAATCAAAATGTATTTTATAAATATGTATATATATGTAGGTGTGTTGTGCAGGTTGAATTCACTATCCATGTTTATGTGAGACATGCCCTTTATATTTAGGGTCAAGCCATTTCTACTGTACACTGCTACAGTCTTGTTGATTATTGATGTGACGTGTCCATAGCGTAAAATGGCGCGAAATATTCACAACTTAAGCTTGTTTCATTTCGATGACTATGCATCCTTATTTTATGATGCCATGTGTAATATAGAATCTTTTATCTTCATAATTATTTTACAAAGATAGAAATAGGTTGCATTTGTATCATGATGTCCGAAAATGTTGTAGAAGGATGTGATGGTTAGACTGTTTACACGTCAATGCCATTTACTTGTTCACGTTTAAAACATGCCTATGCACGGGAAAGATTAATTCCTTATTCGTCGATTTTGTTTCAATGTATATTGAACATCTATTCAATAAACATGTGTAGATAACGTAGACTTTGCTGCAGTGCATCTAAATAATTAAAACGCTCTTAGCTTTGTACTTGGTATACGCTGTGGGTGCGTTCCTAGTCTGATGACGAGAATCATGCAATCTGGTTTCCCTTACTTTCTTAGAGGTTGTCATGACAACACGATAAACATGACTTTAACTTCTCATTTTCTCCGTGTCGACTTGACACTAAATGCGCCCATTTGAAATAACATTTTTGTTTGGTATGGTATCATGTTCTCTGCGGCAACAAAACTATCGCCTCCAGATATATCCTGTCTCTGATATCTGCTAGCATTGTTGTGAATCATAAGAGACGTAAGATTGTGTCAATACACAACGGGATTAATTTTTCGCCTTGTCAAAGAAATCCATCAGCAATATCCATCTTTATAGCAAGAAAACCCTATGCATTTCGAAGTAAGTACACATTTCATACTTCGTGCATTTAGAGCGAATATTACTTAAGAAAACAGCCCCCTAGAGTTTTATAAGATGCCTAGGTGCACTGCCGACGCTAACACAAACAACTGCATTAGGACTCAATTTTCTGTAACATCAGTTTTCATCTTGACAATTACGTTCGTCACTGCAACATTTTACAAGGTACGTTATCGAATGGAGAAATGTTTAACAAAAACGATATTTTAATAGAATTTTCAATTTAAAAACAATTTTTATTCATTTCCATCTGATACAGTAAAAAGAAGTTTTCTTGACTTCAAGAAATAATTTACCATAGGTTCAATGGAGTATCTCCCAGTTTATAAATTTATAAATTGCTGAAATATTATTTAGGAACAACAATTTTCTGTTTAAACTTGGCGACCTCTCATACCCTTCATCACCTTCTTTAAAATTTAATATCGTTTGAATGCTTAAGTTATTGACATTGAACATTTTAAGTTATTGGGGGGGGGGGGGGGGGGGGGACCCAAACCCGGGTAAGGGATGCGGATTGTGCATGGGGTTTACATCCACATCCTGTAAGAACACTTCTGTTACAGAAACATCAATACATCATTGTTGTTGATGTCTTATGTCCCATACGGGACGAAGATGAGTAAGTAAGTAAGTAAGACAAAGATGACAGAAACTTATTATTATGCAGAGATCCCTCATTAGTCGCCTCAAACTATTATTCAGTAAATGAGATACAGCAGCTGAATTATTACAAGTCAGGAGATTCCCAGAGTATATCGAATGTATCGACGAATGCAGCATGTTCTAGAGACTCTGCTTCAACCTGGGACAGTGATACCGATTTTGTAAACTTAGAATTTGATTACTTCAAACGTAAACCAACTGCCTACGGCTGCCGACGAGTTTCTGTGTTCAACAATTTAACAATTTAGGATTTACATATATAGAATGTTGGAAAATAACTAGATATAAATGTACATTCCTGCCATTACCGGGAACAATATGTATGTCACTACACAAAAATATATATTCCCGACATCAACATGACTCGTGAAATTGTTCCAAAATCGATGGTCGAACTACCACTTTGGTATGAAAAATTACAGGTAGCAATTTAATCCGGATTTTTTCAATCAGGTCGTGATGGTTTTATTCCTACAATCATATTTCCTTAGATACGCCTTAGATACCCTTAGATACCCTGATATTTTGTACATGTATACTGTATATTTATATTTCAGACCACAGTCATCACCAAGAACAAGTTTGTGTTTTGTTTTTGCGTGTTATCTTTAGAATATTTAAGAATAATTGCATGCGAGCATTTCAATTTTTTTTTTTTAAAAGTCAAAATGTGGTGTTTCTTAAACATATTATGGAGTAATTGCTTTAAGAGTTAAGGAGTTTGGATAACAATCTTTTAGAAATATTTCGAAACTAAATAAAAATGGCAATAGAAGTTTCAGCAATATGAAAAATCAATTGCTTCGCGTCTGGGACCGAAACTTTTGCGTTGAATCCTGTCGTTTACTTCAAGTTCTCGCATATCGATAGTCAATTCGATTTGGTTCAAGAAATTGTATCATAATTAATTAACGATTAGTTGGTGTAGACACAATGAGTTCTAGTGAATATATGATTCAATAATAATATGGTATACTCCTCTATTTGGATAATTGTTTGTCACAGGGACGTTCCCTGGGGACCAAGTAACAGTGTATCGTTGACGGTGTATGAGTGTTATGCAACTGGATTTCAAGGTCAACGCTTCTCCTATCTATAGACGAAGATTTTTTGCAAATGTCCCTGGAAAATAACACGTATATACTGGTTTTGTTGTGTAGACAAAAAACTATATGTCTAGGTACTTGTGATAAGTGACCATCATTCACATATGAAATTTCTTTCTTACTGCATATTTTTGCAGTTATTGCGAACCAAATATGGAATGAACAAAAATACTGCGATTACTGCCATTATGTATAACAAATTATTGCTCAGTCAATTTCCCGGCAATGAGTGCAGATCGATATCTGAATTCCAAGCTCTCACAGTTTTCCCCATATGCTAATTTCCTGTCATTAAAAACATTGTAGCATGCAGTGTCGTGAACAACGTCTGCTGGATTTGTATAAAAGCAATATACAGTTAAGAGTACCGTTTTTACAGTTACACATAATTTTCTGTAGAATATCTCTGCAATTACGTAATATTTATATAGCATATTTGAATAATTGCAAATGTATAAATTCAACAGTTGAAATAGACAACACCAATTACGAAATCTTACCATGTTAAAATACAAAGCCAAGTGCATAAAGGCGTCTCATCACGGTACTAAGCAACCCAGTGATCTTTAAACAATTTAATTGACATTTTAACAATGTCTATTAAGATTATTAATACGTTTTTCGGTCATTTAGCCGATGCCGTTTATAGTTCTGTTTCTTTTAGATGGAAGTAAACGCTTGAAATCTGAAAATCAGATCATGTAAACGAGCTCAATTTAATTTTTAATGTAGAGAGAATCAGAGTGGAAACCTCTGGTGAAGTTTTGTCAAGACATTATTGCCTAACATTACAGCGAAATCTGCCCGGTACACCAATCAAATACAGCAATCATCTCTCTTAAGCGATCTCTATTGTCTCATCCAGACAAAGTACTTTACTATATAAAAATAAGAGAAAGAGAACATTCCTGTTTAGAAAATATTTGGCATTTAATTGCAGTGTCAGCTGTAAGGTTTTTGAGGGTGTTCCACAATGCATGCCAAGCAGTCAAACGCACATGAATTCAAACTTAATTATGGTAGAACTAGTAAATATTATATTTTTCAGATGTATTGACTCAAGCATGCATAAACAACTACGAGAAATAACTATTATTAAAACAAAAGGCAAATCTATTGATAGATGGTTGATGTGAATTTGAAGGATTGTAATATTGTAAGAAGGATTATATTGACCCTTTAGGAATATCGAAAATTACATGATGACATGACGGCCTCCAAAAATATGAAGATTCAAAACAATACTATCAACAAAGCATGTTTTCACAAACTATCAGTAACTTTTCATCTTCATAAGAGGCAGAGCACGGTGGATTGTATCTGCCATATTTGTCATCAGTTGCAGCAACTGGTGATTTTTAATTTTTAATTAAGGCATCTTTTGCCTACCTCTGTCTGGTAATTTCTAAGCAATGTTCAACTTTAAAAACAGTCAAATATTTTCTTACTTTGAACGTGATTAAATAGTATTTTTTATTGTGAAGTTTGTGTTATTTTTTTCTGCTTCAAAATTCCTCCTTATAATCGACATTGGTTTATCTTATACCTGGTATGATATAACGAAAATGATTATATTGACTAATATGCAATTATAAAAATTAATAATGATCATTTCGCAGTTATTTGTACGAGAAGGGTTGTCTCCCTTTTTTAACAATCGTTGCTATGATGCCAGTAACTGGAATTGGGTTGCAAAAGTTGTTCTCTTCGGAATATTAAACATCGAAAAGGCTGATTTAATCTCGCGGCGTAATCTCGTTCTTATCTATTTCATAGAAATGCACTTTTTTACTCGATGAAGTAATATTTGATGAAAAAAAATGATTTTTTTTTCTCCAGGCGGTTCGTGATATCATGAATACAAAATCAATAATGTATGTTTACCATTCTGCTTGTCATGTATCATTAATTCAAATCCAGGCGTATTTGTGAATTGATTTTCCAATATAACCATGTTACTACATTAATTACTGTACTATTTAGTTTACCCTGTGTCAATTCGTGGACTATAAAATATAATCCTACCTGAATATAAGTCTATTTGTGTGTAAATAAAATCTTGTCCGCGCACTCCGTTTATTCTGCTTGCTTGGAAAGACTGTATTTTGGTTTTGATTTGTTCAGAGGTTCAAAATACCGCAATGGGGACACAGTGATCATTTTGGTTTCCCCAATGTCCCATAAACAGAAGTCACATACGAAAACCTCGATTCTGCAGAAGCGCACATATATACAACATTTATATAGCGCCCTATGTAATTTGTAAAATTACTCTAAATCGCTTTACAACATATGGATGTTAGTTATTATCGATAAACAAAAAAGGCTTACATTCATTATTATACATAAAGCAAGAAGATGTTCATCTCAATGTGCATATAAATGAATAAATAAAGGGTGGTATGTACATGACGTCAGTGCAAAGAGCATAGCATGCAGACATGAAGAGGTGGGCCTTATACCCTTCTTGAATTTGGCCAGGGTATTTTACTTCCTTATACCAGATGGGAAGCTATTCCGTCTTTGCGTATTGCAGAGTTATCTTCTCTTGGGAGCAGGTATTGATTGTTACGTCATTGGTTTGTGTGAGAAAATTACGTCGTTTTCTCAAAAATTGATGACGTTACTCTCACAAACAAGTGACGTAACAATCAATACCTGCTCCCAAGAGAAGATAACTCTGCAATACGCAAAGACGGAATTCCACAACATGACCGAATGCCTTCCGAAGCACCAGTTTCCATAGGTCACAGTGCGAGATTTTGGGACACACAACAATGATTCTGTCTCTGACCACAGTGATCCTGACGGCTGATACAGAGTAACAAGCTCCTGTAGGTACTGAGGAGATGATCCATTCAGTGCCTTGTTTGTGCACACCAATGTTGTGTACTGCGACCTGTATCGTACAGGTAACCAGTGCAACGAATGAAGCGCAGGTGTGATGTGCTATCTCCTTCGAGTACGAGTAACTAGCCGTGCTGCAGTGTTCTGGACCCTTTGCAGAGGACTAATTAGTTTGTCAGCTATACCACAGAGCAGGGCATTACCATAATCCAACCGAGAGGTAACAAGTGAATGCACCAAACTCTTGCATGCGTATGCAGTTATAGACTGCCGGATGTAACAGGATTTGGCGATAGCACTCACTTATTTATCCATGTTAAGTGAACTATCAAAGTATACTCTTAGGTTTTTAACAGCTGGGATAGTCTCAATAGTACTGGCACCGACCTTGAGCTGAATAGCCATTGCTTGCTGACACGTTGGGGACTATTAAGCTTTAGCATGTTGGCGTTCATCCAGGTACTGATGTCTGTCAGACATACTTTTGTGTGATAATAAGCAGTGGAATACACCTGGTCAATTATTTGCCTGACATTGCAGGAGAGTAAAAGGAAAGCGAAGGTTGATCAAGAATAGGAGGGGATATAGAAGAACAAAATGAAAATACAAATAAATAATTAAGCAAAAACTACTACGGGTGTCGCATAAAGGGCATATCAATTGCCAATCCTAATAAATGTTGGTACCAAGGAATAATGAATTCAAGGTATTTAAATAAGATTCGAATGCATTGATAAATATATATATACATGCAGGGTGTACCTCTAAGCCAGATTTTTTCTATTGGTTTTATCTTTTATATAAAAATACTCCCAGGTCGAGAGAAAAAAAATCACTGAAGTGGAACCCTCCGTCACGATTGCAACTGGTGCAACGGTACTCGTTACCTTAAAACGTTAAATCAGGTCATGAAATATTTCGTTAACGTAAAAAACAGTTATTTCCAGGGAGTGTTTCATTGTATACATCAATTTGTAGGTATGGTTTTCACTTACTTACACAGGTGTTTGTGTATTTGTATTGTAATGACGTTCATGTGTTAGCTCGTTCATTATGTCAATTATGCAACAATGTTTTGGACTATATGAAGGGAGCAACTTTTGCAGTACAATTGTGCTTTCATAGTTACATACGTATTCGAGGAATCAGATTAAGTGATTGAGTCTCGACGGTGACATACAGCTCAAAAACACTTATTTTTAAATTAGTACAAGAACATATTACTCTGTGTTTTGTGAACGTGAATTCTTGACCAATGCAAACAGAAGAAGGAAAGTGATGAGAAACATGATATGATACAGTCGGGCAGGGGATGAACGATGGTCCGTGCATAAATTACCTTTCATAGGTCTTTTGTCATTAACTCTCTATTTGTCGTCCGCTGGGGATAACGTCACGCTTTTCTTCTTTAGCTATTTTTAGGTATTTGTGTTAATGATTTACAGAATAACAGTTTTTCTCGTTATCTTCACCTCGCGTGCAGTTTCACTGCAATTTCAGAAAGATATCAATCTTGAACAAAACCCATAGGGAATGTTTTACGACAATTATAGAAGGTCAAAATACACAACCAAATCATGATATCGACTACTGTTTTCCCCGGGGTCAGGTCATACCACAAGACTGTGAATCCCATTGTTTTCTTGGTTTCTTTACCTAATTTGTATTGTCAAGAGAAACATTATGCTACTTACAGATGCCAATTTTCTGTTAAGCATTTCTGTCCACACTGTCCACACGGGAGAAGTCCACTGTAGTTTGGCGTAACAATAACTTTGTCCAGTAGAGTGACATGTACAGGCTTGACCTAGATCTAAATGAGATCCGTCATTTCAGTCTTAAGAGGACAAAGGAAACATGCAATTCAGTAATCATCTTAGGTACAAGCGATCAGCATCACACACAAGTGTAACAGACGTACCTGCTCCATTTAAAAATAAGATTGTGTATGTCCAATGCGCGGATTTTTATATGCTATTCACCAACAAAGGTAACTTTAAGGTAACAAAATAATTCACCTCAGAAATATATATATATTTTTTTTAACTCATATCCGACTCCGACTCTTTCAAATTATGTTAAATATCATACACATCACGCTTCTAAACGCAATCGATGTAACAGGTACAGCTACGACTTTAAATCTTTACTGAATACATTCTAGCTTTAACGTACAACATGCCAAGGGAGGCGAGTCTTACTACAACGTTAGACGACAGACTTTTAGATTATTAATACATTCACACTACATTACCTTACATTTTACCCTTGAAACCGTAGTATAATATGTAATGAGCCCCAAGTCAATATACCTAATTAAGTGGTACTCTCAGGTGCAGTTATACAGGTAGAGTAATACAAATAATTAACCTTGTTGAATAAATAATGTAGAGCTTCAAGACATGATATAATTCAATCAAAGCTATCAAATAATTTCTTTTCCAATGCTCTGGACAGTAGCGTCCATAGTGGCATTGCTTATTATAAAGGTGTTAATTCGCCGATTTTTCTCGAAGGGAAAATATCGCCTTGTATTTGCTCGTGTTCCGGGGGTTACGCAATCCTATCTGGTCTTTACCTCTGGAATATGTCAAGCCAAAATAAAATCACGTATTTGATATAGGCTCAGGTATTAAAAAAATGACCAATAACTAGACTGATACCCGTTCTTTGAAGATTACAGATGACTCAGAAGCCGGTCAATTTTAAAGATAAACTTTATCTATTTTACCACAATTATGAAACAGGTTAAGCTAACATATATATATATCAATCACCTTTGTTGACGCGGATGTTAGCGCGCATCAGGTCTTAACTTCGGAGACAACCGGAGTACCCGGAGAAAAACCGGTCGGGCAGGTGACCCCTCACCTTTTGCACGTCCGATCGGGGAATCGAGCCTCAGTCGCCTTAGTCTATTTGTATCATTAGGCATGCAAAATATCTCTCTTAACTTATTCTTTCATTCGGTTTCTCATACATTAAGATTAATTAAAACTTTAAACCAAATTTAATGAAATATATAGCTCTTAAAAATACATACTACAGAACACCAATAAGGCCGATCGATTTCAATAGTACTGCTATTGATAATGTACCGGCATGCATCAAAACTGTTTTCTTATGTTTATTGTTTCAGAATTGTGTGATATTAATAGGACTGTTGACGCCATGCGACTTCACTTATGACAAATCTATTGAATAGCGTATTTGGGATTTTTCACGAGTTACCTCTCTTCAATTGATAAACATCTATGATGAAAACACTGAATGCATGAAAGTATTATCATACTCAAACCATCGTTTGATTGTTGATTTGTTGAGACAAAATACAAATTACGAGTAAGGTACTCGGTCACATGTCCCAGTTTCAAGAACGTTCATTAATTTGGGATGTTCCGTATTACATCAATATTGAAGTGGAGGAAAGAAGCATAAATTGAGATGTTTACTTAATCCATTGATGCCTTTTTACGGAACAACTAAGGTAAGGGAATTATCTCAGTAAAATGTACCAACGTTCGTGAAACTGGACCCTGCATTTATTTAACAAAGACTTCCAAGTTAAAAATGAAAGTTCATTATCAACATTTTCATCATCTCGTCGGTACATACACCTTCTGCGTGATTCTAACACCATTCCTCGTTGTTTTCGGTTTTTCAAAATATTCCGGATGCGACAACCCATAACTGGCGTCAACTCCGCAGTGAATACCCCCCACCCCCACCAACCCACCCACCAGGATTTAATTAATGTTCTATCTCAAAAGTTGTAGAAATAAGGAAAACATTGCCATTTAAGGTGTATTTAGTATACGGACCTCCGTCAAATCGTAAACTCCTTTTTTAACTGTAGTAAGTCATATCTATACATGAAATATAATAAAACATGTTACACTATTACAGTAAGAGTTAGTTGCTATGGCATACGAGAGTTATAAATGATCTAGACGCTACAAATGAAGGTCGAAATTAACTTTGCTTACATTTTTAAAGAATTTAACACTTCTTTGATTGAAAGAGAAAATTAAACATTATCATAACTTTTCGGGAACGCATCAATAACCGGTGCATTTGTAGATGCAGAAGGACATACAAAGACCTTGATGTGATTTCATTAACATGAAGATGGTTTAAAAAATCACAGAAACACTGGCTTATAAATAAACAGATATTATCTAAGATTATTCAAGAGTTATTTCTCCTTGACTGAAAATCTCATTTTACAGCCGCAACAAGTCCTCAAACAAGCAACGTTCTGCATACTTATCTATCAAAACATGAGACAAAAACGCTTCCTCCTGATGTTAAGTGTGTGTTCTGACCCATAGACAAAATGGCATATGTGATAATCTCGAACTGCCGAAAAAAATATAGTTATTTCATTGTCATTGTTATTTCTGTTTTATTTTTCAACAAATTCCCTGGCTCATCGACCTTGTTCTTTGAAATCAATTTTCACAAACAAAGCATTGTGATGTTATAAAAATCAACGTGTAATCAATTTTATGAATCTGATACAAAAACAAAATCGATATCCGATATTTTCTTTAATTTAGACTGTAGCGGTATCGCAGAATTTCCGGTATGCGCTATAGATAGACTGGCATCGTTAATGGTTACGTAATGGCTTCAATTTATGACGACGATAGATTTAAATAAATTGTTATTGAGGAGTAAAGAAACCGATTGCAAAAAACCCTGTCCATGTAAAGGCGAAAGCTAAACGCTATCGGTAATCAACGTGAAGCACTATGCTTTTTGATTTTGCTCTTAACCGTTTATTTGGCCGTCTCCGCCTAATGGTCTCTGAAACTAGTCACCAGACGTTACTAATGTTCTATTTCTATCCAACGTTCTATTTTCATCAAAGACAACGACTATTCTTGCAGCATTTGGTTCACTGACGTTGTTGTGGTTGGGGATCCTTTAGAAGCATATGTATCTAGTATTAAACTCTACTCGACAAACACTCATCATCACAGTAAGGAGTGATCACTATGAGGTAAAATACCGGGTGGTCAGCTCGCTGGTCATTTAGTGCAAAAATATTGTTATTTAGCTGAAATCGTATACTGATGTGTGTGGACCTTTAACCGCTTTTCAGACTGGCCAAGAAGTTAAAGAGGCTCCATTATCAGCACTAAAATGGTACATCAATCATCTTCCTGAATATTTTCACATTTCCTATGTTTCCTTCTCCTGACAATGATTGCTGTTGCTGTTGTTGTTGCTGTTGCTGTTGTACAGGGTTTAGCACTTCCTCTCAGGTGCTAAGCCCACTTACCTCGTGCCTCCATGTGTGTTGTGTATGATGCTGTATATTTGTCTTCCTCACCTTGGTTTCAGGTATAAAATATACTGACAAATCTCTCGACTGACACCTGTCCTTTACAGATAACGGATGAGCAATATCCGACATCAAAGCCAGTCAATTTTACCTTAACGGTGCCGTGCGGCTCTTTTGATGTACATCAAAGGATCAAACTAGTCTAATTGTATTAGCCACAAGGTGCACGTGGCGTGTACAGAACTGTTTGCTTCTGAAACAAGACCAACAGACCATAACTTGATGTTGTGAAATATATTGTGGACATTGGCATACTTAAACTGTATGGCTTCTCATACCAAGTAAAATGGCGAAACACTGACACAGTTTGTACAAACAACTCAGACGAGATGCTCAAGATCAATACAAACTTGCTGATTTCCATCTTCTTGCCCCTGGTATCACGGACGAGACCTAGAAGGACTGTATTATTTAGTGTGATTTATTTTTGACAAACTATATCTATTACAAAATTGAATTGCTACAATCTCCTGTGTATATATCTTAGGTTCCTTGAAGGGAGGCCTCCTTTGACTTTCCCCAATTACGGACAGGTCATTGGTGTGGTTTTACAAGTACATACGTACGCAGCCCTACTCCAATCAGGAATAACAATTCTCACTGGCTAGAACACAGATGTTTTGAAACCAGTGACAAATGATACCGTAAAAATAGTACGTAGAACTAGTAACAAGTAAGCCCGGACAGCATTGTCAGTGTACGTTGATAGAAAATGAGACGTTTGGAACCAGAAATAACTAGGTTTCGCTGTAATGTGTCGTTAATTACTTTCGTATTACGAGAAATACCAGGAGGATAACACACGTTACTCTGGGAATTCGCCTCCTAAATCTGGTTAGGTTTCGGGAAGTATACAACCCGCTAGCGACAAAAGTATGTCGTTACCGAGCTAATGATGGTGTCGTGTCGACTGGACATGTCAGACGGACAAAACCAGGAACGTTTTTTCGGTTACAACGTGAAGGACAACAGGGACACTTCTGACGTCGTCAGTCGACCAGTTGTAGTACATATTAAAGAAATGATTGATTCCCGAGGACGATGATTCCCCTCTAGAGGCATCCTGGTCACGTGAGTCTAAGCTCATATACATAGGCCCGTTAGTATAGTACTACTATCAAGATAATTTCACATAAATGGTAAAGGAATCGATCCTTCAAATAACAGTAAATACACACAATAGGAAACGTTATACTACAATAACAAGGAAATGATCGCCAAGTTCTAAGACGATTAGCAATAGGAACTGTATGCTACAATAACAAGGAAATGATTGTCCAAATTGTAGGACAACAAGCAATAGGAAAAGACGATATATTCTTCCTGAAGGTTTGGAGAGAAAGAATTGCCCTCTGGTTGTTTGACAGCATTGGCCGTATGGTGAAGGAAAGACAGAGACATTATATTTTGATCGAATTGAATTTTTTTTGCGTAATCGAAAACAAAAAAAGAAATGAGACTATTTCTTTGACATAGGTTGGTTTTTATCTGCTTTATTGTGTGTGAAAAAACATGATGTTGTAAGGCCGAAGTTGTTGGTCGAAGCCTTAAGATTTCATCAAGTTTGTCTCGGAAATCAATAGTAGTTATATGAAGGTAATTTTTAATGAAACATATCGATCAAACCTCATTGTTGTACAAATTCTACTTTCACTTCATTATTGCAGAAATAATGACGAACTCCTTAATGTATGGTTTTACGTATACCGGACAAAAAGTTCACTTAGTTCTTGATATTTTACGGTTAATTTGAAATTTTAACACATTTGAGTTAAATATTACAGTACTTTCGGGGAGCAGCTAAGCTAACACTTGGCGTCAACCAAGCCAAGCAAAAGAATATTTCGGATAAAAGCTACAAAACGTAACATAGCATTTCATTAGTCTCCCCTTTTTGTTGGTTATCTGCCTTGTGAAGAGTAGTTTGGATTTTTTTTATTGTGTGAGAGAATCTGCTTTATAGAACAATCACCATAATTCTTTTTTTTTCGTTCCCTTATTTCCAACCTGTATTCATCATTGCTTGTGGAATAGTAAGCGTTGGTATTCTCCTTATAAGGCGATCATTCATTTACACCATGGCAATTGCCGAATGCTCCGACGTCTTTTCCTGCTGTGACGTCAACTTCTGCAAGTTTAATATCATAACACAGACGAGAGACTGACTGGACAGTCTGTAGCGTTTTGACATACCCATATATTGGAACATTCTCGGTACATTTGTCACAGTATCGGCACACTTATGATTTGTTTAGCATTGATTTTGTTTAAGTCTATATCAGGCTCGGTTTGGAGTGATACATGTTTCTGTCTGTTTATTTATAATGATGCTGTTTTCGGTAACAGCATTTTCTATGTCTATGGAAGTTATTTTAAGGGAGAAGTCAGTCTCCAGTACCCGTTATCTGAAACAGAATCACATTAGATAAACAATTTATGAACATACTGCTATTATCGTTTTGTATGGAAGCAAAATAAAGGATACAAAGCTGACAAAGAGATTGTGTTGTCTTTAATTGCAATTTCTGGAGAATTATTGCGATGGAGTAAAATCAATAAAAAACATATACAACGTTATCAAAATGCGAGGACAAAATGTACCACATCGTCAGCTTATGACGAAAGAATATACGACATCGTAAGCACATGACGACAACATATACCACATCGTCAACACATAACCAAAACTAAACATTGGGACAAAATATACCATACCTTCATCAGATGAAGACAAAATATACCACATCGTCAAATTAGAAGGAAAAATACAATACATGAAGACAAATTATACCATCTCGTCAATCTAGGAAGACAAAATATACCACGCGTCAACACATGTAGACAAAATATGCCATCTCGTCAACACATGTAGACAAAATACGCCACATCGTCAAATAATCAGGAAAAATACAATACATCAAGATAAATTATATCATCTCGTCAACCTAGGAAGACAAAATATACCATTGCGTTAACACATGTAGACAAAATATGCCACCTCGTCAACACATGTAGACAAAATACGCCACATCGTCAAATAATCAGGAAAAATACAATACATCAAGACAAATTATATCATCTCGTCAACCTAGGAAGACAAAATATACCATTGCGTCAACACATGTAGACAAAACATGCCACATCGTCAAATCATCAGGAAAAAATACAATACATCAAGACAAATTATACCATCTCGTTAACCTAGGAAGTCAAAATATACCATTGCGTCAACACATGTAGACAAAACATGCCACATCGTCAAATCATCAGGAAAAAATACAATACATCAAGACAAATTATATCATCTCGTCAACCTAGGAAGACAAAATATACCATTGCGTCAACACATGTAGACAAAACATACCACATCGTCAAATCATCAGGAAAAATACAATACATCAAGACAAATTATATCATCTCGTCAACCTAGGAAGACAAAATATACCATTGCGTCAACACATGTAGACAAAACATACCACATCGTCAAATCATCAGGAAAAATACAATACATGAAACAAATTATACCATCTCGTCAACCTAGGAAGACAAAATATACCACGCGTCAACCCATGTAGACAAAATATACCACATCGTCAAATAATAAGGAAAACTACAATAGAATGAAGACAAATTATACCATCTCGTCAACCTAGGAAGACAAAGTATACCACGCGTCAACCCATGTAGACAAAATATACCACATCTTCATCACGTGAGAATAAAAATATTACCACATCGTTAACACGCAGCCTGGGACAGATCATACATGTCGTAAACACGTAGGGACAGATCATACATGTCGTAAACACGTAGGGACAGATCATACATGTCGTAAACACGTAGGGACAGATCATACATGTCGTAAACACGCGAGAGTAAACGATTCTATTTTGCCGATACAGGACAAAAATGCCCCCATCGTGAACATATGAGGACAACTGAAATTCGATTAATAAACGAAACCAAACAAACCGTCGGATGACAGGAGAGTAATACAGACGATGATTACGGTATATCACTAACTAGGTATGACACCATGGCAACCTCTTGGTTGTTAACAAAAAACATTGAAGTATCATTGCTCGTGATTACGACGCAGTTTATAATAACAATTTAAAAACATAATCAAAAACAATCACGTGCATACTTGTGTGTTGAAGTACATGTATCAATTCAGTCAATATTTAGATACTTAATATAAATCCTTGAGATGTATGGTTGCTACATATGATGTGAACGAGTCTGCATTTTATACTCAGTTTCATGTGGAGTAAGGCATTTTACCCCATACCTACAATCGATACAATTGTAGGGTTACAAAACCTGCAGGGCTATGGCAGTTAAATCAAGAAAATCGGAAATTCATTACAGAAAAAGTAATTTCATATCAATCATTGCGCAATTAGGGAATGTATATTTCTTGTAACCAATAACCTAGATGTTATGAGAGTAGCATGATTTTATTTTATTGAGTATTTTGTCTTACGTAATTACAAACCCGTCTTCAGATAAAAGAGAAGCTTGTGAAGCGCTTTTTCTAACAGGCCGTCATAAATGCCTATTGATTGTGGAAAACGCGGAATGGAATATTATGTAACGATGATCAAATAAAGCAAGGCAATATTAAAGTGTGTCCCTCGGTACGCTAGGTAACATAGTAAATGTAACAATAAGGAGAAGGAAGAAATGATGGAATAAATGAAGGAATGGAAGAAATGATGGAAGGAAGAAGGAAAGGAGGAAGGAAGGAAGGAAGGATGGAAGGATGGATTATTGTGGATGAATAGAAGGAAGGAAGGAAGATAGAAAAGGAAGGAAGGAAGGAAGGAAGGAAGGAAGGGAGGGTGGGAGGAAAGAGGAAGGTTAGGTCGATGGATGGTTGTGCATGGAAAGAAGGAATGAAGGAAAGGAATGGAAAGACAGGAAGGGAGTGAGGAATGACGGAAGGAAGAACAAACAAAAACCTTTCGTAAGATTTTCTTATATCTTTAACCACCTTTACAAAATACTGAACAATAATTGAACATCCTCAAATCACGAACCTATCTAAACAATAAAAAGTTTTCTTTATAAACCTAAAACTCAATTAAAGATTAAACAAATGATGAAATGGCGCGTTATATCGTGTAGTGACAACAACAACACAACCACCACCACCACCACTAACAACAACAATAACAACAATAACAACAAGGCCTTTAGTATTTGTTTAACAACGCAAGTCAGTTTATATATTTTTGATTAATTAGAAACATATGACACAGGAACAAGATTGTTGACGTCACTATTTACGTAAGAGCTATGACGTGAAGGCCATAAATAGGATATGAAGACTGTTTATATAGTAGGTGTGTAAACAGGCAACGAAACGTAAGCATACATGATTAGTCAGGACATGGGACTTAATGTATTTTGGTTAGTCAGATTCGGAAATAAACAGTTTTATCATCTCTGTATAAACCAGACAAATATATATCATACTTTTTTTGATTGGTGCTAGTTGTTCAATCTCACTTCTCCTTCGCGAACGGATGAGTGTATTTCTTCAGTAACGGAACATCTTATTAATAAGGGTTCCCACGGTCAAAAGGATACAACCAGTCCGTATTGAATTGATTTCGGACCATGGAATTAGGCCAGGACATAATGATAGGGCTTTAGAAGCTTATCTTATGACCGGGATCAGGACGGGGTCTTGCACGCGACCGGAGATTGTCTGATCGTATGAATTTGTTTATATCATTGGAAGAAATGCTAAAATCCCTCGTCCGCATAAATTCGTTTCAGGGACATGGGTAATGAATTGAAAATGACATGAAACTATATTGCTTTTCGGACTTTCTAAATGTTTGTATGATAAATTGAGTTTCTATTACACAAATTCAAATTCAAATTATAATATCGTTTAGGGAAAGAATGAAGCAGGGAAAGAAAAATAGTTCTTGAAAATAAAAAGAAGTTAGACTGCACAAATCAGTTGAAACTGTCAGTTCTTCCTACTAATTTTCACTAAAAGAGATTGCCCAGTCGTGTCCACTACAGCCAATCAGCTACAAAACTCTATAACAGCACCCCTTATCGAGTCAACTGTAGTCGACTGACTTGACCAGTGTCGTAAGAAGGTTCGGTTGAGCATGTTTTGTTCAGAGTAATCTGGAATTAAATTATTTTTGTCTGCGTCACAATCCGCTATACTTATATGTATCTACTCGAACTGGAACCATTGCTTCGCTTTAAAGATCACGCTTGGCGTCCTTCAAAGTTGTGTAACACAAACAATGGTGACTGTACCTTTAAAATTTGGCAATATTTACGGTATGCCAAAAATGAATTACACTGCGTTATACAGCTGTTTCGTCCTTCTAGAACTCATCGGTGATGCTAGGGCAAACCGATTTGAAATCAAAATTGTCTAAATTACTGTTAAAACAGAGGGGCAGGTGCGCATGTGTAAATGATAACCCTTAATGCTTAAACACTCGGCAGTTAGTAGACAATGTACGAATGCTCATATCAAATGTAGATACATGTATATAAAAAGTTCTGTACTAGTAATATGAAATAATCTAGAAAATGAAAAAAAAAAAACGATTCCGCGAGTAATCTTTCCAACAATTGAACTTAAAAATATATTTTATAGTTTTATTAAATAATGTCATCTTATCCGCTTTTGAAACAGATGGATACCTAGATACCAAGATCAAGCATAATCCATATATAGTAAAGTTTGTGTTTTAATCCATTCCTAACAAATTGTGAATGTCAAAAATGATGCATCAACTTTGAAAATAAAATGTGTCTGAGGGAGATATTGACAGTAAATGAAAAGAGGGAAAGGAAAAAATAAAGTTCCGAGTGTTGCAATATGGGCAACAGATCAATTTGTTTTTCAATGCCTCCCTTGCATATGACGCAAAAGACGCCCCCCCCCCCCCCCCCCCCCCCCCCCCCCCCCGATTCCGCAGGAGGTCCTGCATTACTTCCCTTTCAAAAAAATATATTTTTTTTGATAACGTTTAGAAAGATTCGCTCCGCCCCGAAACTGCAGGGTCCCGACCCTAGTCGCCTATCACGATTACCTTCGGTAAGATGTCCACCCCGAATCTTCAGGGCTTGTGACGAAGACCTCCCACTTCATGGAAGTGTGAATCTGTTAGAAGGGGTGTGCAGCAGACAGGGACGTTATCTACAAGACGGAAAACTGACAGGAAGATTAATATGTAAGATGGGTTGATGTTCACTAACGAATTGGGTTAAACCATTTAAAATAATTACCGCGGAATCCTTGTTTGGTCTATGTTTATGCAAACGAAACGCCTTCACATAATACAGTTTGCGTCCGAAATTATCCGTATTGACTACTGATCGTGATCAGACGGCGGCAAATGTTCCGATGATTCAACCAGCTTATACTTAGCGAGTCAATTAGGCACCAGCTGAGAAGTGTCCTTGTAAATATAAAGTCTAGCAACGTCAGAGCATTGACCTCGCGTAACCTCAGAGGCCAAAACTGTTGGCAATGACTTCAAGGTTTTTATCAAACGATAAAAGATGAGGAGACAGACAGGGACCGACCTAGTATATAAATATGTTATATAACAATGCTGTTGGCGTCCTACCGCCATCTTTATGATTATGTACCAGCCAGATGTCATAATGTTATCGAATATGGCTTCACACTGTACACTTAAATTTACGCTTGCTTGTTGTAGTTATATTTTTGGTTTAGGATGTAACTAGTTTTTACCAGTTTTTGTTGTTGAATACTCTCAATTATTTGATGCATATAGAGAGACGTACGTACGTATCAATAAAAAGGTTAATGGTAACTTTCCGATAAATCGATGATCTATTTCATTATTTAGTTTCATTTCTTAAATAATAGAAATGTAAATTTTCAAAAATGTCTTCAATTCTGCTACAGGCAATGATATATTTTACAGATATCGAAATTTGGATTTCTTCCAGGGCAATCGACAGTTTGCTAGTTTATCGTGATTTTTAATAACATTATTTAGTCGTTGACAGGAAAGAATATCCATGTGTTTCGTTTTATGACCTTTAAAAGCATTCGATAAAGCTTGACATACATGTTCAAACTTTACCAGTGTGTTTAAGGGGATCACTTCTTACTTATTGTTCTGGTTCACCAGTTGTTTTGTTTTTGTTAATAAAATTTTCTCTCTTAAATATGTATTTGTGGTTGTTTCCTCGGGATCTGTTATCGGTCCACTTATCTCATGTTGATATTAAGCAGGGATACATGTGTGTTCTAGGTCCTGTATTGTTTATACTTATATCTTGTTGGTTTTATGACATATTGACTTGACTGTTTGCCGTTGATTCGTCTCTTCGAGAGTAATTCTGCGGACTGAAATGTTATAAACTCTGTATGTTTGGTAGGTGCTTTTAATATTACGCATTATCAGAGGACTTGGTAGGTAGGGGTTGCCCAATCAACTGTCCTCTGATTATATGTGCTGAGGTGCTGCGATATGCTCTGCCTTGTTTATATTTGTGCTATATATGTGCTATATGCTTGATTTAACCTATTGATATATATATATATATATATATATATAAAGATCTCTCTCTCTCTCTCTCTCTCTCTCTCTCTCTCTCTCTCTCTCTCTCTCTCTCTCTCTGGCCAGGGGACTTGGTAGGTGGGGGATTCCCAATCACCTGTCCTCTGAGCTGAACTATTTTACTGTATTTAAAGACTGTACATAGGAAATCAGAATCTTAACGGACTAAATTGTATTTTAAATATATTTAAATGTTTGATTATTATTTAGATAATTGTAACTTAACCATTTTTCTTAACCACATTCCATTATCTTAATCAAAGTAATGCCATAGTGTAATGTTTTAATGCATATCTTATTATGGTTAAATGTGGTCTTATTTTGTCCGTGTGCTTTTGTATGAGCTTGTTTTTCTTCCTGTATGTTTGTATTATTTTATTTCAAATCTGTTGAGATTTTGTTCTTGTAGAAACGAACTTGAATTAAGAAGTTCAACGCTTTCAACGTTTGTCTGATCGGTGGTCTATGCAGTTCACTACATGTACCTCAACTCTGACTGGTTGGTGATTTTCTGGCTATATACAGCGACGTACAGTCTTTCACGTGACGTCATTTTCCCCTTTCGATTCTGTGTTAATGTACTTTAAAAAATCGTGACTTCGTTTAATAACCAGTTTTCATCAATCTTGACATCCTGCTTGAGAATTATATAGTGTTCCGTTGGTTATATTATTATCCGTGGATTGGTTATTGAAATACAATGTATCACTTTACCAGCATAAACGCTTTACTTTGACGTCATTCCCATATAGACACAATATTAAATTCTGCCGTTAAAATGTTTTGCCTATTAACCTACACGTATCATGATTAGAATTTTATAAACGGATAGTAATATCAACATTACCAGGAGAAGCGCTAGATAATTATCTTACTTTGTGCTGAGTTGCATCAATTTTTGACTAAAAATGATGACCGGGAAATTAATGTTCCAAGAGCATATTAATATAGAGACCAATTGGAAAATGACGTCACGTGAAAGACTTAAAGTGATAATTGGTTAACCACTTCGAGAACAAAATTTTCCAAAACGAAGATAGGCTATTTGTTTACACATACTCACTGTACATTCGAAAGTGTCTAAAATGACAGTTATATAACGGCAGGGCATCCATTACCTTTCCTTACTTTCTCCACAACTGTTTAACCATTTCATTCTAAACTGCAAAATGAATAAATTTTCATGTCTACATGTATTCCCTTTATTTCTCTTTATTTACTTAAAGGAATTTTATGTAATTACCCAAAACATTAAAATATACAAAATATTGTAATTGAATAGTACTGAGAACAACTCGACTTAGTGAAGTAAACAACAAACAATTTTTTGAGGGAATTTTCATACAATAAAACTAAAACATATAATTTGATAAACATGACACTTTTGATAACAGCACATGTCAAATGGAGTAATGGCGTATTGTAAGAGATCCTGATACAATTTGAATCAATCAAATTATCACTAACTTTATGATTGCATAAAAACACGCACACAGATATAGAATTCCTTATTCAATATTTAGTCTAAAATCTAAATTAAATTAGAATAAATTTAGCAACAAAATCTCATTAAATCGAATTATTTATAATGTTATTATCATTTGTTAGTAGTTGAGTGACTACGACAAACTAAACAGAAGATCTCCAACTCAGAAAGATACTGCATTGTGTAATATTAACGGAAAACGAAAGTATTAGAGAGTTCCGAGAATTGTAATTTTAGATTTTGTTACCTGAATGAAAGTACGGATTGTTCCATTAAGCCTATGTTTAGAGAGAAAAATATATATGTTGAGAGGTCAATACGTCGATAATATTGATATAAGAGTACATCAAAGTAGCAGAAACACAATGATACACGATCTCAATAATAAAATGTAATTAAAAACAATATTTCCGGATAGTATTTTCCGCTACTTGGTTTCACATTATTTATTATATTGAACGTTACAAATGGATAAGAATCGATAAGCGATAGAGTGGAAGCGAACGTACCGATTTCAATGAGATTATGGAAGATCGTTGTAAAGAACATGATGATGAATTGTTCCGATTCTTCTGTACGGACTGTAAACGTCTAATCTGTGACGTTTGTATCGACGAGGAACACAGTAAACATGCGTTCTGCAGCATTAGACGCGTGGCAGAGTCGAAACGGGACGACTTGTTGACACAGCTAGGGAGCGACAGACAGACACACATAGACCGTCTCCATCAGTATTCGGAAAAGATACAGCAGACGAAAGACAATTTTTCAAGTCAGACTGAAGGCCTGGTCGAAAACATAGACGCGAAAGCCGAATACTTAATGGACAGAATTCACAAAGTTAGAGATAAGGTTGTTTCCCTTGTCCTTCATTATCAACAGCAGTGTGAGGAGCCCTTTACAGATGCCCAGAGGAAAATTGATGAATGTTTGTCGCTTATCAATCATTATTCAGAAATGCTGACTGATATAGAAGAGAAGACAGACAGAGAAATTGTCATTATGCAAACAAGATTGGACACAAAACTAACCTCTGTTCCTGACCCAGATGAAATACCTTCAGGACCACTGATGACATTTGTTGAAAATAATAACGAAAGTTTGAGTGACAGAAATATTGAATCACTGTTTGGCAGCTTCACACTCAACAGCTTGAGGAACGAAGAAAACTATTGGCTAACTATGACTGAAAAGAAAGATGCAGAGACAAACACGGATCCTGTAGACATAAGACCTACAGATAATGAGGAGAATGGTGTCGGTGCTGAAGAAGATCAAGAAGAAAGCAGCAATGGCAAAAATGAAACTGAGGATTATACAACAGTCCCTATCATGGATGAATATCAAGACATCTCTCTCGATTTTGAACTGGCGGGCCAAGGATCTATAAATAAAATCCTGCCATGTTTTAACTCTAAGTCTGCCTACATCCTGACATCCAAGAGCATGAAGTTTGTCAATGCTTTGACAGGTGATTTAGACATGACCCCAGGGAAGATGCATAAGCGTGAAGCCCATCAAACTTTGATGTCCAATGTTGCAGATGTAAGCATGACCAAAGATGGTCATGTTGTATTTATAGAGGAAAAGCGAGCATGTGTGAAAAGATTAACCAGCTCAGACACGGTTGTTGTTTTGGCTGAATTCCCCAAAGATTCCAAAGTACATTGCATCAATGTGTCAAATGATAACCATATTATAGTGTGTCACTCGAAGGTCCAAGAGGGCCGACAAAGAACTTGCATTACTCAGTTGGACGAGCATGGCGTTCAACTAAAGTCTGTTGTCCTTGGGATGTCTTACCGTTTCCCGTACAGATTTTGTAAAAATACCAATGGAGACATGCCTTTCCTTGACCTTGAGGGCCCAGGCATATCGAAAGGATGTGTTAGAATTGTGAACTCTGATCTCAAACATGTAGCAACATATGCTGGTGCTATAGGACCAATACCTTCGGACACATTTGAACCGCGGGGAATATGCTGTGATGTAGATAGTCATATCATTGTTACAGATTGTCGGAACCATGCTGTTCACCTCCTCAATTCAATGGGAAAGTACATGCGACTGATCCTTACACACAAAGATGGCATCCGACACCCTGTGTCTGTGAACCTTGACAGAAATGGTCTTCTTTGGATTGGCTGTCTCTATGGAAAAGTCTATGTGAGGAAATACAAGGATTTGTTTTTGTAGAGTTCTACAATATATCTAGCCTGGCCATGGTTTACATTGCCAAAAAAACACCCTGATGATCCATTGGTTTATAAATACCCAGTCTTTAATTTTAAGTAAAAATTATTTTGTGCATTTAAGGCTGTTCCATCTTTCTTGTCTCCAAAGAATTGGTTTATTTTACTAATTTATTATTGGGGGGAAAAGAACAAAGAAGTGATGGATAATTAACATAATATGAAAAATTTCAAAAATATGATAAAAAATATTAATACCAGGTCGATAACGCTACATTTTCTGAATTATTAAGACAAGTATTATCAGTATGTAGCTCGTGTCCCTTTACCAAAAAACTATAAAATCTGAATAAAATATTTTTTAGTCTACAGGTACATTTACCTTGCATGACATGAACATCCATATGAAAGAAAATTGATAATACTATGAAGATTTTTATGGAAGAAAAAAATATATATAGATATAGAGCAAACAGTTTTTTGATAAATTTTAAGCTACAAGAAGACAAGTCAGGTTTTTATATTTAAGAGAACTAGTCTGTAGCAAGATTTAAAAAAACAACAACATTGAATTAGCCCGGGGTGTCGGGCAAATGAAATTATACACCCTAAAGAAGTTTGATTTAAAATAATGTAAATGTACTGGTGTAGCACCAAGACAGCTTAATTGCAAAAATTAATTAGTACATAGTTCATATATACATAGATTAATAAATTCAAAGTGTTTTCATCAATCTTTTTGACTGGTAGTTATCAAATGGCAGTTGCCTCCCTTGTCACTTCTGACCATATGGCACAGCTGTTGCACAGTCATTTATAAATGCTAAGACCCTATTGCAGGTCAAGAAAAGGATGTATAGATCTAGATTTAATTTGTTTTATTGACATGCATATTTGGTTGCGTATTTTTTTTCTTTCTGAATGTGACAGATGGTTTCAATCTGGTCTAGTTCTTTATTCGATACACTGAGAAAGAGAAACTTGAACCTTTTTTTAGAAACTACTACCGGAGTATGAATAAAAGGACTATTTTGGTACGTCTTTTCTCCAAGGAAACTGCATAATGACATGATTATAATCTCAGTATAGTTTTCCTCTATTTCATGTATTGAGTAACTCAAAAAGATTACAGTAAAAAGCAACTTCGCTTCAACCATTAAGATTTCAACAAATTTACGAAAAAATGTGATTACAATGAAATCTTCTGATTTGGCAAAGGTCATTTTGCCAAAGTTGAAGTTCACTTGGCCAGACCATGGGTTCTATCATGCAGACTACCAGGCCAGTGGGTTAAATTTTGGGTTCACTGGGCTAGATCAGGGTTTCCCTTGTCCTGGCAAGGAGTTCACAGGGGCAGATCAGGGGTTCACTGGACTAGATTTGAAGTTCATTGAACCAGGCTTAGGAATTGATTACTTGGCCAGGCTTTGGGTTCATATAACTAGACAAAGGATTCAACAGGCGATAGTTATTAGCAAGGGGCTCACTAGACCAGACTAGAGGTTCACAATACCAGGTTAGGGGTTCATGGGACCAGACTAGGGGTTCACAAGGCCAGGTTAGGGGCTCACTAGACCAGACTAAGGGTTCATAAGGCCAGGTTAGGGGCTCACTAGACCAGACTAGAGGTTCACAAGACCAGGTTAGGGGTTCATGGGGCCAGACTAGGGGTTCACAAGGCCAGGTTAGGGTCTCACTAGATCAGACTAAGGGTTCACAAGGCCAGGTTAGGGGCTCACTAGACCAGACTAGAGGTTCACAAGACCAGGTTAGGGGTTCATGGGGCCAGACTAGGGGTTCACAAGGCCAGGTTAGGGGCTCACTAGATCAGACTAGGGTTTCACAAGGCCAGGTTAGGGGTTGGTTGGACCAGACTAGGGGTTCAAAAGGCTAGGTTAGGGGTTGGCTGGACCAGACTAGGGGTTCAAAAGGCCAGGTTAGGGGTTGATGGGATCAGACTAGGGGTTAACAAGGCCAAGTTAGGTGCTGACTAGACCAGACTAGGGGTTTACAGGGCCAGGTTAGGGGTTGTTGGGACCAGACTAGGGGTTTAAAAGGCCAGGTTAGCTAGGGGTGGATTGGACCAGACTAGGGGTTCACAAGACCAGGTTAGGGGTTCATGGGACCAGACTAGGGATTCACAAGGCCAGACTAGGGGTTCACAAGACCAGGTTAGGGGTTGGTTGGACCAGACTAGGGGTTCACAAGACCAGGTTAGGGGTTCATGGGACCAGACTAGGGATTCACAAGGCCAGATCAGAGGTTCACTGGACCAGATTTGGAGTTCTTCTTCTTTTAATGTGCAGGGCTCCAAATGGGGCATTGCATATTAAAAATAAAAATAAAGAAAGAAGAACTCCAAATATGGCCCAGTGAACCCCTGAACTTGCCTTCAATTGACCATATTTGGGGTTTGATAACTTTTCAAGTTCAGGGGTTCACACACCAAGATTAAGGGGTTATATGACTAGACTAGAGGTTCACAAGGCCGGATTAGGAGTTCATAGGACAGCACTCAGACTCGGGAGTTCATTCAGCCTGGAGATAACTTGGCAAGATTTGGAGTTTCTCTAGGGGTTCACAATGCCAGATCAGGGGTAGATGGGATCAAACTAATGGTTCACTGAAGTTCAGTACATATTCATTATTGTTTACACACTAAATCATTTATATCATATAGAACTGTATGAAATAATATATTTCAGGGGTGAAGGAGTTAACTAATTGTTGTAAAATAAATAAAGTTTATCTTAAGACATAACACTATCACTAAGCTGTAAGCTCTTATTAGTGTTACAGGCCCCATTTGCCTTTTATGCATAAAGGAAGATGCATGTAGTTTCCTAAGTGAGATACCTTTATAATATGGTTATAAATACATGTTACACTGTAGGCATTCACAGTTGTTTACTAGTCTAGTGAAATGTTGAGGTACAATGTATCTACTTTGTAATGATAAATCATTCCAATTAGGCCAAGCAAAAATACTTTGTGCTTATGGTACCCTACAAGTTTTAGTGTCAAATTTTTTTCGTCAATTTTCAAAGAAGCAGAGCTGTTAAAACCAAGATCACTCTATAAACCATATAAAATTGTTTTTATTTTAAAGAAAACATTTTACCTTCCTACCTACCCAATATTTTTCAGACATGTTACAGGCAATGTACGTTTTTTGTTTGTTTGGCCTTATACATGGTCTCTCACAAGCCACCAAATAATCAAAATGTGCATGTAAGTTTTGCATTACAAAGTGCAGCTAACCAGGGAACAAATGGATACACACATAATCAGAAACAATGCATTACCACATCATTGGTGGTTACTTCCTTTCTATTTATTTTTCATTTTATGCTCTTTGTCAAATTTTATTTGCTATGTTTAAAATATAAACATACTTTTTACAATTTGTGTATATATATGTCATAATGTGATAACATGCTAATTTTTTAAAAAGGTGGCAAATGCTAGTTTAATTTTAATTTTACTACCATGACAATCAGTCTTATTATTTAATTAAACAGTGGTTATGTTATATCTTATTTATGACAATTGACACTTTTTCCTCACATTGTCTAACCATATATGGATACTATAGTTTAACAGTGTAATCGGTTCCTAACTATAGAAGGACCATGTATGCATCTACATGTTTTGTGGTGTTGGTAATTGTAACATTATGTTTATGTCTTGTTGACGTTACATCATCCTCGATATCCAGGGGTTACGCTCACATTCGCTCTCTACACCCCTGGAATATGTCATAGCAAAATTAGAGGCATGAAGATAGCTGTTTGATTGGTCTCAGGTAGGAAAACTGACCAATCGCTAGGCTGATACCTGTCCTTTGAAGATTACAAAGGAGAGACGACCGACTTCAAAGCCTGTCAATTTTAACTGTTATGTGACTGCAAGATTCTTTTGATGAATTTAAGAGGATCAAACTAGTCTTCTCGTCTCATCAACAAGGTGGTGCACACTGAACCTTCAATTTTGCTATGACATATTCCAGGGGGTGTAGAGAGCGAAAGTGAGCGTAACCCCTGGATATCGAGGATGATGTTGCATGGACGTACCGTTTAGCTGAGTTAATAGATTTGTGCAGTTTTATGTGATGTTATTTGTGCCAATTCTTCGCCTTAGTAGTGACATGTACATGGGTCATGTGCATTTCTGGTTTCATGCTTTCGGAGGAGTAATTGTTTAGGGCGATTTTATTAAAAATGTCTGCCACCCGTCACAACTTGTTGTATCACAGAACATGCATTTATATATTGTTGCTACAGAGATTCAGGTAGAGAGTTCCATCAATCCCTTTTTATACTGTATTCAGGCCTTTAAAAAAGTTATTTTCCTGTAAAATAATTTTTCAGTGGTCCTACAAAAGATAATTTTATGTTATGAACCTTTTTAGATTAATATTGATCCCAGTAATGTTGCTGCTGTACCTGCTAAATGACCCACATCTTGAGGGAAGTCTCCCAAAATTAATCTATCACCCGCCACCATCTTGCTGTACTAACATTACAGGTAGCACTGTGTAAAATTTCCCTGTCATATTGTCAAGAGGTGCTGTAATTATATCATTAAATCCCTGTGGCCGAGCCAAGATGTTGTTTGAAAAAGGAAATTAAAAAAAAATGTATTTCTAATGCATATAACTCCTAGAGTTAATGGGCAAGTCAGAAAAATGCCAAAGTAATAGGAACTCGACCTCCCCAGGCATACACCATAGAGTGATTGGACTCTCTCCTTAAGTCTAGTGCTGAAGCAAAATTGAGATATATCTGCTTTACTTTTGTTAAACAGTGCCATATGTGTTCAAAAATCTGTGCTTTAGAACTCTAGACTGGACATTGCTTCTTGTTCAAGAAATTGCCATCATCATATATTTTAATGTGTTATATGACAGTATAGTAGTTATGCATAGAATACAAGTTCAACGAATATGAAGTTGGTACATTAAGATTGTGACATCATAGAAAAATGAACCATTAATTAATAATAATAATTTGAGGTTCTTATATACCGCTTTATCACAACCTAGTTCGTTGGTCGTCTCAAAGCGGTTCGCAAACTATTATCCGTGGTTATAGGGCCTTTGCAACCAGCCAATATCTTTCTCAACTCCCTGAGGAGCAAACAGCCGGAGCTGCCATTTGAAACTAATATGATGATTGGCCAGTTAAAACCGACTCGGACTGGTGCTAGTTCTGCAATATAAATTCTTAACTGGTTGTGCTATATGAACCGTTTCTTTAATACATACACACAAAACCGAAGAACATGTTTAGAAATATTAACAGTGAACTAACTTTTTCAATAAGATTCGTCAGTTTGGAAGTATGTAACATTGAAGTTTTACTTTCTACACAAGTAATGTACGTATTAAATGTACGTATTAAATGTGTCGGAACGTTTCAACACCGACTGGTCCCTTTCAAGACCTACTAATTACTTCGTCAAGCAGTCTTAGCTTATAAGTGTATTAACTTGTTATGACACAAATGACCATTATTATAATTTTACGAAGATTGTCCATCCTGGTTATGTTGCAAGATAGTGATTTTGTTAATGACATAAACATATCAATTATTGACCACCATTAATGTACAGCATTTATCATTATATGACATCATTAGCTTGGAGAAGGATCACTGCATGAAAGTGTGGTTGCATTTTCAGCACTCCAGTTTGACTGGAGTAATTCATTGCATGCATTACTAAGTTATGTTTTTTAAGGATGTTCTTGCATATTGTACGTCACAATGTATTACATTGTAACAATTTAAGATTGATATTACTTCTTTGTAAATGTAATATTTTTAAATTCACTTAACTCACTCACCCCTGAAACTTCATAATGAACTATTCCAACCTTTGAATTGGAAGAGTTCAAATGTGTCTTTAGGGGTGAATGAGTTAAAAGATTTATTGTGTATATTAACACATTGTAATTGTATTTTGTTTGAACTGTACTGAAGTACAGTTATACTTTACATGATTATTACATTGTATCTGTAATATTCAATATTGTTCAATACTGTATTACACTGTAACAAATTACTGTAGACATCATTAGATAAACTAAATTGCATGTATTTGTACTTTACATCCACAACATAATACAGTATAACAATGTTTTTATTGCATTGATACTATGAAAGAAATTGGCACCAAGACAAATTTCATACACATGTGACTATTATTACTTAATATGCACAAAGTTATAATGTTTTAAACTTTTATCCTCACCTGGTTTAAAAATCCAAACTGAGCTGTTGCCATGGCCTGACGTATGACGTCCACCATTCTTCTATTGTCAACTTTAAGTCCAGAACGACTGAAAGAATTTTGACCAAATTAGTTATATACAGCATCCCTGGGCCAAGGGAACTAAGACTGAATGGTGTGCCCTCCCCCTTCCCCAATGTACAAGGTTAGCCCCAAATGTGTTAGATGTTTGGAAAGCTTTCCCTTAAGTATGAGTAAAGGGATTCAATACATGTACACTGTACTGTATAATAAGAAGAGGGTTGGGCCGAATAGGAAAATTAGGAACCAAGACACTTTCGATTCAAGTTCGGCGTCAGTTTTAACCCTGCTTAGGACAATTTGTTACTTTATGACCCTGACCAAGTATTAGTATTTTTCAGATGTGATTCAAAATCCAGGATGGCTCCACTTGCTTTTGATTTGCAGAGACATTTTGAACTTCTTATACAAATTCAATATCCTATAGCTGATTTTTGCGAAATATTTTCAGGAACACTCTTTTCATGGTCCACACTAAAAATTTGTATTTTTTGGTAAGTTCCAAATGGCTTTCTTATTTTCTGATTGTTTGATACATTTTCAACTAATCATTCAGGTCCACTTTGTTGAATTTAACCACACTTGATACACATGTTCCTTTCAATGCCATGTCTAGGTGTTGTAACGACTCAATAAGAAATCTAATTTGCCATTCATTGATTCAAACTATCAGAAACTTTTTTAACTTATCAACTAATAAATAGAGGTGAGCGATACAGGCCCGGTGAGCGCCTTTTTAGTTAAATTTTAATCTTTTGTTAGTTGTTTAATGTTCAAATTACTTGCAAAATTACTGTTGCTATTTATTTTTGTTGCATTTACGAATAAAATATTCCAGACACAAAGGGAGAGTGTTGAATATGTATATATATTGACAAACATTCTCTTTACATACATGGTAATATATACTTTGCCAATACCTATTAGGTTATCTGGATAAGTGAGCATTCTTACTTTTCATAGTTACTTTTTCTCAGGATAGTGATCTTTGATTTCAATTGCTAAAGGAAACACTGGCATACAATGGAAACTTCTAATAGAGATCGTTGAAGAGAGACTTATAAAATATAATTATAGACAGATGGCTGCTTATATGATAAAAACTATAACAGGTGGTAACTACATGTAGGGAAAGTTAGTTTCTGCAGCAGGTTTCATTGTGTGTAAATTTACACCATTCAGGGAAAATGTATATTTTGAACCATATGAACAAACTTATCTTCAGTGTTCATTTTCTTGCCCTTTAACAAACTTAAAAGTCTTTTTTTTTTATGTTTGCAAATATGGGAGACGTGATTTAAACCTTTTTTTTCTGACAAATTGAATGCAGTTTGGAAAGGTGTTAAATGCTATTGTATTTTTAGATAAAGATGTACGTTTATAAAGAAGTTAACTACTAGTCATATGCCGCCTGGCTAATATCTCCCTATGTGTGTATGCCTGCGTGAGTGCTGGAGGTGTATTGTGTTCTGTTTGTAGTGGGACCGTGCTTCCAACGGTATCATTTATAGTGCCACCTCACCTGAATGTAATAGAACAGATACTGCAACATCCACCCCAGACCATTTTATACTCCACCTGGGTTGTTGGAGTTGTGTGGACAGGAGAAAAATACTTTCACTGAATATTCAATGTGCAAGACGACTTCGGGGATCGAACCCCGGCCGCCTGTTTGGAAGGCCGGAGTGTTAACCACTCGACCAACCCGCCCATTTTGATGCCGTGCTTGTTTAACTCAAGTATGGTAAAACTGGAAAGATGTAGGTTTGGTAAAGTAAAGGTGCGAGGTCGACACCTGCAGTTTTGTTAGTGTTGTTGTCTTTATATTTCTATTTCCAAATATTAACAAATATATGAAAAATACTTAAACAAATACTCACAGCAGTAACAATAATAACAATATACTTTATGTAGAACGGAACGAAAAGGGAAAATGTGCCTATACAGACCTTTATTACATTACAAATTAATTTGTTTTTGACTACCACTCATTATTGGTACTGAAGCTATTTTTTTATGTAAACCGTTGCAAAATAAATTCCAGCTACACGGCTAATTTCAAGGACATGTATTTAAACATTCATGTACCTCGATATTTCATCATCAAAACAACAGTTCCCCAATCTCTGACGCGACATCTCTGTTGTAGCCATTTGAAAAATAACTAATATAAGGACAATATATCATTTCAACGTGATTCATTCTCAGAATCATGAATCTTAAAGATTTTTCATATCACTGACCACCCGTCCGGAAGTATTTCATAAATCGTATGATGTAATACACTTCAATGAGAGGCATTGACTCATTGGCTGCTTGTAAAAGAGCTATGTTGCGTAATAAATATAATTGTATGAAAACTCCCTCTAGCTACAATGTAGGAAGCTTAAAGACAGCAAAGAAATAATGAAGAAAAAAAACAGTCTGTAAGGCAATATTTTACTTTTATGAACGATGTAGAGGTGGCCCAGCTACTAACGATTTCTGATCAATTGTTAAGCCGTTTTTATCTACCAAATGTTTCAATAACCATATAATTATTTTTAGAGGAGTTTGTGATGTTTTTAATAAAAAAAATCTAATTGTTGCAAATGATATTGGCAAAGATCATGAGAGTGTTTCAACTTGTACAACACACCCCAGTGTTATAAAAAATTAAAACCACTATTTATCCAAACAAAAAGAAAAACGTTTCTTAAATTTTAACCTATAAATGGATATGATGTTAAGAAATGCGTGTTTACATTGTTGTAAAGAAAGCAAAGCAATAGGTTTTGATTGTATATCAACTTGGATTTTGAAAGCTGGCGAGGGAGCTTTTACTCCTGCAATAGCTTCCCCTTTTAATCACGAATGCGTGCCACCTCCAAGATGATTTGAAGAAGGCCAAAAATTCACCAAGTTCTGAGAAAACAACCAAATGGATAAGAGAAGTTTTAGACCAGTAAACATTGTTTAAGTTATTCATGACTAGCTCAGTAATTTTTTAAAACCAATTATAAATCCTTTCCTGTCGGTATTCAGAAGGGGTTACAGGTGCTAGACTTTCCTGCTGCGAGCGCTCGAGGACTGGAGACAGGCCTTGGACAACCGTCCATTTGTTGGAGCGATTCTGATAGACTTCTCTAAGGCCCATGACTGCATTCCTCCTCATCTGCTGCTTGGGACGCAGTGAGCCTACATGCTACGGAAGTCATTAGCAGCTACTCAGGTAGCAGACAAGCTTCGGGTCAGCCTGGTGCCCTGAGACAGGCAAATGGGCTGAGGTGAGGAAGGATGTCCCCAAAGGGTTTCTTTTTAGCGTTGTAAAGGAATGTAATTTACATAACTATGCAGATGACATTACACTTTTATAGATTAATATCAGTCTTATTAATTTGAAATCCTATCTTGAAGACTTGATGAAGAAAGCAAAGGTGTTATAACCTTGTTCAGACTTAATGGTATAAAGGCCAACCCTGAGAAATGTCAAGTGATATGCTTTGGAAACAGAATAAATAGTTGTATTAAGTCTTTTGGTGTCGAAGGATTAGAAATACCATTTTAAGATTGTGTGAAGCTTTAAGGTGTTCATATTGATTTTCTTCTTAATTTTGATGTACCTGTCTGTCGTCAATGTTGGAATGCTTCAAAACATTATGCTCTTTTAAAGAGACTGGAAAATAATCTTACTACATGTAAGAGAGAAACTTACTCAGAGAGAAATATTTGTTATTTTGAGGTCTTTTGATGTTGTCAAATTTTAACTATTGTCTTTTTGCCTGGCACTTTTGTACAATTAACAAATACTAGAAAAATAGAAAAAGACTGCAAGAGCAAGCACTTCGTTTTATAGAAAATGATTATGTGTCCCCAGCTGAACATTTGTTAGAAATAAACTTGCTTGATGAACTCTGACGTTGTTGAGAACTTAAGATTAGAAACTGTATTTCACTATCTCTTTTATAAAACCTTTTAATGGGAAGGCATTCTTATTTAACCTTAGAAGAGACAGCTTGGTAAAGGTCTCAAAGGCGAACACCTCCACTTATGGTAAAAGATAACTTGAGGCCTCCTGGGTATGACACAGCTTGCCAAATTAATTTAGGTTGGTAGAATATTACCAATCATTTCGCCGGCTGATCCGTACCTGAAATGGCCAGATCTGCTCAATATGTCACCTGCACGTACAAGGGAGTGTGAGTTGTTCCCCTTTGGGCATCCACATGTGATATGAGATTTTTCTCATAGTTAATTATACTGTCCTTACTCAAAGGTTTTTTCTGCACTGCTATAAGGTTTACCTGCTCCCAAGATAAGATAACTCTGCAATACGCAAAGACGGAATAGCATTACGTCAATATCAACAAACTAACGCAAAAACTGTTCAGGGAGTGACCTTTATACTTACGTAGATAGAGAGGGGAGTGAACCTTATTTCGTAGTATCTTACTAACGTATAACAGATGATGTATAAGGTGCAGGGTGACCAGAAGGTTACTGTTTCTTTACCGTCAATCAAGTAACGCAAGGAATGGCCCTAATATAGCAAGGTGATTCATTATTGTTAGCGAACAAATCAAACGAATCTTTGTTTGGATGTTGTCAAATGAAACCTTCATTGTCAATAATAGGTACATCTTTGTGTGTTTACACTGATTGCCAAGTGAAAAGAAATGTTTGATTTTTTTTAATCTTACGTTTCCAGCCTCGTCGGAATCATGTACTTTAAAGTTTGAATATGTAATTAGCAGATTACTGAACGCGGCTGTCTTGTACATGTAATACCAAGGCATTTCTCAGACGGTTATAGTATCGTATTATCTTTAAACAGCATTGCGGTTCCCGCATTATGTAGAAAACTGGTAATTACGTCCCCGTACCAGACACATTTCAATTATAAATCATACGGGAAACGCAGACTTTAGAAGATCGTAAACTTACTGTAATTATAAAAGTGTTGTATTTTGTAACGTTTTTGTCGGTGCAACATGACATAGAATACTTTTCATTACCTAGGTTTTAGAGAAGTTATACGCTTTAAAACCATGATTCGAACTCAAAGTTGGTAAAACCATGGCAGAATATAAATAAAGGAAAGATTTACATGTTGACAATTGCAAATTTACAAATAAAATAAGACCACGTGTTCTTGAAGGATATTCATTTCTTGATTCATCGACGACACATGTCATATACACTTAGGTTAAATTCAAGTAGTGACATGTTCTCAAAACGAGAACCGGAATAGTGACAACGAAACGACGAGACACGCTAATGAGCATGTTCAAAAACGATGAGCTTCATATCGAACAAGGAAAAATAATTTTCCCCAATGGTATTATCGTGGCGACCGTTACACTTGTCCTTAAGCAACTGCGACACGTTAACACTTTAAGGTCAGAGAATAAGGGATGTCATGATCAAGAAAGGAAAAGTTCATGATCAGATAGTTTAAATGGTCATACTCATATCATAGCTCTGTACATTAAGTAAGCCGTACCTGTTGGTCATGATGTAAAGATCGAGGTGAGCAACATATGTAGAACAGTATGTGGAGACCTTGATTGTGAGGTTCAGGAGGGTATATAGGATCGACTTGGTCAATAAATCTTGTTGTTTAATGACACCACATCGTGGGTATATATGACAAAGAAGTTTAATGACATGACAATGCTTTTGTAATCAGTCATGATAAACTCTTTAATACATTCTGCTTGGTATTAAAACAGAAGTAAGTCAGCCAAGAGAAGGACACAGTTCGCTTGAAAATCTTGCCACCGGTTTCCAATTAGAAACCCAATCATTCTCACGATTTTGTCCTCAATTTATTTCATTTTAGCCTTTGTTGTGTTATACAAAATATGCTCCAAAATAGTTAACAACCATATATATATATCGCCGTTCGCCTTTCTTTAGAACGATAGTTTTCATTATAAGAGAACGAAGACGTTTCTAAAGGTTTGAATAGAGTATGGTAGTGTATAGAGCGAAACAGTAAAAATTTCCCACAAAAGAAACGTTTTTGAGGAGAGGATGCCCAAGATTGATCAAAAGATCCCCAAGATACTTCAAATTCCACAGTTCATTAATTCCACTGATGAAGACAAATTTACGTTTCTAAACGTGTATTATTACGTGCGTGCTTGTAGGTAAGTAATATGGACAGGATATTTACAAGTACTTTGCGATGTTCTTCTTTTTCTTTACGAGGGAGTGCCTCAGTGACATATTGCATAATTGTTTTTAGTTCAAACGAAAATTTACTGTCAAAACAATGCTGAAAAAAACAATTGTAAAATTTAACAAAACGCGACGTTGTTTTTTGACAATCTGAGTTTCAAGTTTGACATCATTGGTAAAACCTAAATCTTGTTTGTTTGAAAAATGTTTCGCTGTCTTAAACTTATAGCAGCATGTCTCAGATATATGACAAGATTGGCTGTACACTTGTCATTATTCATGTCATTTACAGTTGTTTAACATTGTCTGCATAAGAGACACATGCATCAATTTAAATACGTTTTTACACCTCACGAAGTGTTTCGTATATATTCAGTATAAACTGTTCATGTTGAAACAGCATTTTTGTTGTGAACGAAGGCTCTCAACTTATATGGACTATTTATCTAACCTAAGTGTATGTATGACTGAAGTAATGTTGATTGGTTGACTGATTGAACGGATGAAGGATACCATATTAACTGATATGTATTTGCACTGCAATTTATTTGCAAGGCTTAAACTACGCCCATCTTGCTTCAATGTTTGTAAATTTGATAAAATTCTACAAATATTTTGTCAAGAACATATCACCTACTTGTGTTAACATTTAAGCGTACAAATTGTATATTGTCTTGAAATCATGCGGATATAGAAACAATTATACAGACCAAAAACTGGTTTAATTAAATGATGCCCAAAGGTGTTTTGAATCCCCTTAAACATGTTTTATGCGATTCGCCATCTAATAGCGAAACAATAATGCTAAATATTGTTGAAAATAGTAAGGCTAATTTAGTTAATATAATGTGACATTTTCAAGACCCATATAATATGTTTGTTGATTAATTATTAGAATAACCTTTAAGAAGTGAGTCATACAGTTGCTCTACTGTGAGCAGACATTGAAACACAGTTGCATATTATCTTGTTAAATCATACATTTTAGCTATATTCATACGATGACAATTATGGGTTATGTATCTTCTAAGGTGTTAGCACATTTATTAACGATAATGTCCTGAAAATAATTTACATAATAACATAACCATGGGACGCCAAGTGGATCGAATCTCAATTGGGAGCTTTTATGCGAAAATGAAAATCGTAATAAAAGTAATAAAGGGTAAAGGCATTGTGTGTAAAAAATGCCAAACAAAATTGGTAAACTTTCTTTTTTCGTAAGAGACACAATACAGAGCGATGGAACTCTCTACATTGAATTTAATGAGCTAAAAGTCTCAAACGGGAGATTTTCGCCGCTCCATTTTATTTTTTGCCATTTTCGTCTTTAAACAAAATAATTGAATCTAAGACGAGGCGAAATTATCATAATACATATTAAGTTCTTAGTACCTGTAAGTAAACGTGATCGAATTCAAACCCTGACGGATTTGGTTTAAAGTTTGGCGCGGCAATACTAATAAGGTTCACAGTATGTATATCTAGTAGTTTGATAAACGGAGGCCAAAGTTCAATGACAACTCTACTTGCTTTATTAGTATATGAATCATCTTTTTCGCATATAAGCTCTGTATCAATGCGTTCTGATTTCTAAAACCATTACCTGGTTATATTGGTAGGGAGAGTCGGTCGTATCATTTTTAATGATTACAATCGTTAAACTTGATTAATTTCTTGGTTCAGCTAATCTTGATAGATGTTAAATGGTTTTTACCCAATAAACTAACCAATTATCCAAAGCAGCTTTCAAATGTAATCCCGTATTTTCTTTAAATACTGCCCATCACTCATGTAAATGGCACCGATCAATTTTAATGAAAACAAATTGGGTAGCTCCAACGCAAGATTTAGAAGAAAATTCAGATTCTGTAAAATGTCATCTGCTAGACATTATGTCGTTTCAGCGTTCCAAAGTTTTAAAGAATGTAACAAGCAAATTCAATGAAAGGTTTCCTTTTCAAAAGGTTTTCTTTTCAGAAGATCTCTGGATTATCCTAAATGTCATCTAGCCTTACTTGGCGACTGAAGCTATTCCTTTGTATTTAAAGTGATTCCGTGCACCAAATGGACTATGGGTTTTTTCAGGGAATTGATTTGTCCCTGGTTACTAGGCATATTGGACTAATGTAATAAGTGTTTCATCGAGCGAATTCTTGATATGATATTCAAGCGTTAAGAATTTAAAAGAAATCCTGTCAAAACCATGCAAAATCTTCCTAGTGACGCTTGCGTGCATATGGATATTGTACAAACATATGGAAAGGTGTATTCAGCTATGTTTTATCTTGAGATCATTTCTTGCTACTAGAAATGTTAAACCCAAAATCAATAAGGTCGTTTTAAAATACAAAACAAATATAAGAATTGCTGAAATATGAGTTTATAACTGGCTTTGTCAATCTTCACCGATTGTTTCAGCTGTTATATAAAATAGTATATTTGTGCTCATGTGTTTGTTGCAACGAGTTTGGTAGTTTTCATTTACCAATATTGATATTTGAGTTGAAAAACCTGTTAACTGTCGGCCACAACGCTGTTCACATGAAGTGCTCACTATTTTACTAGTTCATTTTAAAAACGTTTTTCTAGCTAACTAATGAAACTATTGTTTTGTTAATGACTGTTACTGCCGATACTGACTGATCGTAATTAATAACGTGTGTTACAAACTTGTTACCTACCTTATACCGATAGTAAATTATCATAACTTATAAAGTTTGATATAGACAAAGACTTGTCGTGGCAGACACTAAGCATTAAGGGTTTCTATCATCATTATCAAAACATCTTGCAGTTGCAACTTAATTACATGTATGTTGAGTGCCACATAGTAGTATATCACACGTCCTCCTTACAGGAGAAAAATAACAAACGTTCTAGAGTCATTCGTAGAGATAAATAGTTAGCCCAAATCGTCATTGAACTTTTCATTAATAAGGCGGCGATTCTGCAAATAAAGATTTCTATATATAGATTTCTTTACATTAAAACAGATTGAGAACTCTTTCTAAAAATGTTTATTTTCCTTTTTACACATTTTTGAATGTTTCTCTAAACAAATGAGTTTCCTGGTGAGTTGGATTTCACGTCATCATTGCGTCTGTTCGATCACAAATTGGGTCATCAGACTTCATCGATGGAAATATATTGACAATTTACTTTCCAATTCGATTGCATTGCAGCAAATGCCGATTCCTATCCCTGTCCAAATTGACGTAGCTACCGTTAACGACAGCATTCATTGTAATCGACAGCTGGAATGAGACAGTTTAAACTTTATACGATCATTCATAATCTTGGAAATGTAGGGGATATCTTCAAATGGACAAGGAACGGACACCTCATGGAAGAACGCATTACATATTAAATCATTGTTAATACAATTCATGTATAAAAACTTATAGAGTCATAATATGTATGCAAGTTTTTCCTTTATAAAGTTTCGACGGACATTTTTCAAATAGATAAACCTTTCGTGAAATGGAATTGCTTTTTTGGGATCAAGACAAAACCTCTTAGGTAAACTGACGTTTGCATAGCTGGATACGCAGTTCTCTGCCACTGTGAATGAACAATTAGACACCAGGACTGTCACCACAGCAAAAATAATCTCCAAGCTTGCTGATGTATCAGACTAGATCGTCTGGCAAAGAGGTTATCACGAGACCTGGCGTATAAAACAATTCTTGATCTATTCAATTCTTTTATCGTAGGCAGCCACATGATTTAATCAATTGATGGAACCTCATTCAGATGTGCAGTCTAATTGAGTTCTGTTTCTTGCTGTGTAAGACACAAACTTTCAAATGTTGGGATTCTCGCTTCTACAAAGCACGTTGTTTAAGATGTACCGTTAGATGCTACTAAACCTATCTGGAATATGGCTGTTTTATTTATTTAAAAACATACAATGTATCACGTAGACTACCTATTAAACATTTGAACAATATTGGCAATACCACAACATTTGGTTTTAACATGTTCTGGAGACAAGATGTTGACCCAATAAAGATATGTACTACATTCATTTTATCAATCAAATATAGATTCTAAGACAGATTATTACTTATTTCATCTACGCGTAAACAAAACCAATATTCGTACTTTCACTTACTATGCTTGAAAATGCTTTTTTACGTAGCGGCACCAATCAGACAATTAGACATGGCTTTTATTTTATTTTTTAACTTCAAAAAGGCCTTGGATATACATTTTTTCTTCGATAATATATATATCGTAAACTTTTCACTTCTGTTTTGCACCATTGAAGTGTACACCATCATTAATATTCCTAATAATTCACAAGGAGGTTGACTTTACTAGTGGATTATCTCTCTCTAAGGTTGTAGCTAGTATTTGTTCTTGTGCAGTTAACATGTAATACCATTAACAGATAAATTGTCTTTTGTGTCCAAACCTTTCTAACCTAACAAAAGATTTTACAGCAACTTTCTCCTTACGCTGTATTTCAACATGTTCCGGAACTGATTAGATACGGATTTTCATTATTTTGGATGTTAGTACAAGCACCATTGATGAATCCTGAATGAACGAAATTGCCATATGGTGAAGCAAAGTATTGCGTGGCTTTTTGCATCCACTTTCTCAATATGTTCTTTAATATTGTTTTTGTATTTCTAGTGGTTGTAATTTTATACAATTTCTTTGTTAATCTGGAAAATTGTTGACCCAAGAGAGAAAATCTCAGATGCAAATGCTCAGGAAATATCTTTTTCGAGTGTTAACAATGACGCACTATATGCAAAATCTGTTTTCACACTTTTCAGTTTTTAAACAAAGTTACAAAACGTGTTTGATGTCTTATTTTCCTGCTAAGAAATCCTGGAAATATTTAACGACGAATTCATTGGCCTTTTCCCCCCTTATGTTTGTCAATCAAAATATGAATTGGCGAGGCTTGTCAAACATTGAACTATATAGTTATATAGTTTTACAGCGTTCCCTTTTCTCTTACGTTACACAGTTTTTATTACTTCAAAAAATCGATCTTAATATCAAGAAAAGAATTCAACACTTCAAAATGATAACATAGAGTCTGAAACTCAAACTATGGTTATTTTGATAAGTTTGTGCATTGATTGCAATATTTCACAGGAAGTCGTCAATGGTGTTACAGAATAAATACACATTATAATTGTTAAATTGCCAACACTATTTTAGGAAATTCCGTTTTATTTGGCCTTTTGATAATGTTGAAGACCGACACTGTTGTTTGTGCCATTTTGCTTAAAGGCATGAAAAAATGAAGAACTCTTTTCTAAAAGGTTGCATGTTGCCAGAAGGTGGTGAATGACAATGACTTCCGTCGTAAAAAAAAGCATCATTGACGTAATGATCTGGGCGAAATAGCGTCAAGGAAAGATGAGGCTAAACACTACAAGGAAGCGACAAAGCCAGACCCTTTAGGCAACCTGTATCACAAGCCTTACAAAAGTTATCAGTAAAACCATCAGACAGACGGAACTTCATAGCCATGAAGCCTTGCATACATGTACAAGGCCATACGGTTGTCTAAACGTATCTTAACAGAAAGTAATGCAGAAAAACCGCCCTTAGGTCTCTCCGTGACAGATGAACTGCTATCGTATTAAGTGCAACGCGGATTTTTCCCCATGTTACATTATTTCTTTCACACAACAAATCTGGAAAGTTTTAATTGATAACCTCTTATATACATGTACCTAGTTCGAACACTTATTTAACAGGAGTATAGGACATGACAAAGTAGAATAAGTTGGGAAATAATTGTACTTCGTACCTAGTCTATGGGTAATTTACATGTATGTATGATAACAACAGAATAGAGGGATGGTAAATATCGCCAATATAGTCTAGACAGAGATGTATTCAGCAGAACAAATGAAATGTTCATACAGAATCTACAATTCCTCTCTGCAATAAACGAATGATATTTGGAGAAAGTTATTTCGTTTTCGTTCTGTAATTACGAAATATAATTATAATACTTCAGAACGGTAAAGATAAACAAGTTGTTATGATGAAGAATACAGTTGCATAAATCCAAATGATACACTGATACATTTGAAGTGGTAAATTTATTTTTTATTCCATTTTTACTTCCCTATTTAATACATCATAAGAATAAAGACAAGAGCATCTTTATTCCTAGGTTACCAATCATTTAAGTGTTTATGTTCTATATACAAAGCACTTCAAAGTACTTCACAAAGTATTTAACATAATCCAACAAGACCCAATCCACATATTTCTCTATAGCAAAGTCCATGTTTTTTTAACGTTCCTTGAACATCATTCTAACATAATGGTATATGAGACTTAAAGAAATGATGCTATCATTTAGCAATAGCAGGTGCCACTATGGGTTTCAAGCATTTTGTGAGTATTACTTTATGGTAATTTCGACTTACGGAGATGATGGTATCAGCTAACATATAAAGAGTTGCCGTTGGTTTTGTAACCCGTTTGGCCGTTCGTCTACCAATACGATATTGTTTTTTTTCTCCCAAGAGAGCTCCAGTGTTTCATGGACGCGGTACTACCAGACTTGTTATACCGTTGTGAATCTAAGATGGACGTTACGTGGCCGTAAGGTTGCATCTACCACTGATTTAAGTCCGTATCCGTAAATTACTTAATTCCCGACACTTCTAAAATCAACGGTTATTGATAAATGTTTCTCTACAAATACTGTTTTTATCATTTTCAACTGTGCACGTGCTGACGCTTTGCTAACAACCACTAAAAACTTTGGAACATACTGGTTGCAGGCTTACGCCGTACATCAAACGAGATAAGCAGCATGGGACATTCATAGCATAGCTTTAACGGGTAAGTACATTTAACTTTTATAGTTATTTGATTCAAGTGTTGATTACGAATCCAAGTCGTGTTCTATTCATTGTATGAGGGACTGCATATCGACGTATATGAATATAAACGTAAGGTTTAGCACGATGCGTGCCATGGCTTATGATCAAGTTGTATGATATGGAAATGAAATACATGCATATATAACGAACCGTTTGTAGTAATTTATACAAAAAGTGGGGTGAATCGTAAAATATATTTCACGTAAGAATCCTACCCGTTAATTGTATTCTGTAACTTTTGTTCACGGACAAATTACTGTGTCGCAGCTGTTTATGAAAAAAATATGACATCCTTTTTTTCTTAATTTATTTTCTTGTTTAATTTTTTAGTTCTATTAATCTGTCTCAAATACGGACATTTCATGTATAAAGTTGGTCCAAGAACTATACAAAAAAAAACAAAAAAAAACAAGAAAAAGCAAACGTGGAAAATATTCTAATTGAAGTGTTTTTCCGCGAAGTTTGTTTGAGCATTATACTGTTGAAATGCTTTGTTCGTATAACACCCGTGTATGGTGTATGTACAAGTTTTGTGTTTGTGTGTAGCAACTTTGTGTGTTGATGTGCTTGCGGTTGTGAATGAAGAAACTGTGTGTATGCTTAGCATCAATATGCCCTGTACTTCTTGTTGATGCCTACAGATACACCTGACGCCAGTTTTACCAGACATGAACATAAAGAATATTTCCTCAATATTAGCTTCAAAGGTACCATTGTATGATGAAATCGGACGATAAGATTATATCAAATTGAATATAATGATGCCATCGCAAGGAAATGCTGTATAATATCAAAACATTGTTTTTCAGTTAACATAAAAATCAAAAAAATAAAACTATTTTCTTATTTTCATTGACCTGATTTCTATATTCATTAGTATTGTGCATTCTTCTTTTCACAAAAATATAAAACTTACTTTAATTACATTTTTATCAATTGCATAAACACTTTCCGAGAATCCTGCTTTCCTAGAATCCTGTTTGAAGTATTTGAACGGATAGTATCTTTACTGGTCAACATATTGTTAACATTTGCTTATCATTGCTAAATATCATTATTTTGTTATTAACTAAATGACATGAAGAATAAATAACATTTTATGCTAATGGATGTAGTTCAAAATCCAATCTTTAACATGTTAATAAAATTAAACAATTTGACGACGTTGATACAACAACATGACTCACCATAACTTCAAAGAGTTCATTTGATCTGAATTTTTCAAACGCATACTATGCAATATACCACTGGTCTTTACACAATTAAAGACTCCCTTTCCAAATGTCGCACTTTCCTTGTACCATGATACACGATCAGTTGACAACAACTTTATCACAAGGTCGTAGATAGTGATTAGACGCATTTGAAGGCAAAAGCACAAAACAGTTTTAATTGGAGAAGAAGCCGTTAACATCTTTTATAACGATAAAGAGGTGACAAAAACACCCTGTGAAATACTATTGATATTTCAAAAGCAACCAGAGTGTTTAAAGAAAAACCAACATGAACAATATACTGTTGTATGTGTCAGAGTACTTCAGTTGCCTTTTTCTTTTTGAGTATATTTGCTTGGCGACAAACAGTAAGAACAAATACTTCTGTTTTTTCTAGGACAACCTTAGCTACAGTTTTCGCCTATTTTTTTCGTTTTAATTTTTTTTAATTTTTTTAACTTTTCTTCAATGTGTTTCTCAGTACGATTTGTCAAGTTTTAATATAAAAACAACAGTTAATGTGTATGTAGATGTATGATAAATTATGATATTACTGTGATAATTTCATGCAATAATGCTTTGTCATTGATATAGGATTATGTTTAGTTATAAATGCTAGCAACATCGTGTCGATATGAAATGTATTAACTTCCAAGGTTAAAAAGTCGAATCACCATCGTATCTTATGTAACCAGGGACAGCCTCCTGTGACCGTGCGTGAAGTCACAGCAAACCAGCTACTTACTCGCAAACAGATCCGTCTGGGGCGATAAAAGACGTAAAATCAGCAATAAAGAACGATACTGGAAACAGAAACATCCATCATCCGGCTACAATTTACTGCAGAAAATTGAATATATTCATGTATTCTGACTAATTAGGAGATAGAACCTACACATAAACCAAACGGAGGTATTTCTCGGAAAAATAAGAATGCCCTAATCTCTCATGGGATTTTTCCGTTTCCTACGGCCACACATTGATCAAGATGTTTTTATATATGTATGTGTACATATGGAGAGAAGAAGTATTGAATTTACTTTGTGTACATTTTATTTTCCAACTGAGAATTCTAAAGCACCGCACCACAAGTATACAGAGTGTTTTTCTCTCATTGCTTTTGTAACAGTGTAAACATGACCTTTACTTTTTTATGTTTGTGAATCCATTGTAATATCAGACATTTCCCATTGTTTTTCTTTTATTGACTTTTATTGCCAATGTTTCAAACACTCAACCTTCCAATTCGAGAATCAACATGTAGTAACTCAATATGCTGTTTGTTTCGATTCAGTACCAATTTCAACCAAATGATTCAGACATGTTGCTTTTGTTTTTGCATTGTAAAAATGTCATTTTAGTTGTGATATTTCTATTTTCTTTACTTCATACCAGCCTTTGGTAGGAAGGTTGTCTGGAGTACTGGTGACACATATAGGCGTCTGACAATCATTTCTATCGTGATATTAGGTATAATGTCTGCCTTTAATGGTTGCTGACGATAAAACAAAAGATTTTATAAGTGGCATATACGTAAGAGATCACTCATTAAGTTATAGTCTGCGGATGGCGGTAGCGGGTTGTTGTCTCCATGTGTTGACGCCTTAATTTGTAGTCTTTATCTATGTTGACAGAACCAGAAAAAGGAACGAAATGGTCCATTGAAATAAATATACCTCTTGTCATGTCACGGACACCAATTACTACCTTCTCTTCGAAAAATGTCAAAGTACATTATTTCAATGGGTGCAATCCTATGAACATCTTATACAATTTGTTATAAGAAAATCCTTGTCAAAAGTACTCCGTTTCAACGTCTATTCCCTATATATCTTTCGGATGAAGGTTATTAATCTTTCCATGGTGTACGCTCTACTTCATACGTGTTTTTTAATTTCGTAATCATTAACATAGAAGAAAAAAACATACTACGTTTTAATTGAAGTTATCAATTAGATTAAAATTTAATTAAAAGTTTGTTGATTGAATTTACTATCTTGTTATCTTCATGAAACTGTACACAGAAGCATCTTTTAATATACTTAATGATAAATAAGGTTCAACGGCTGCCTTTCAGCACGTCGAACATGTTAGGGATGGGAGTATATCTAAAAATAGATCTTTAGTTCACCACTAGAGAACTATATAAACTACAAGGTGTTCAGTTATGGCAATTTTTATATCGAAATATCTGACTTAGCAAGGTCGCTGTTATCTGTCTTGATAAGCTCTTCGATAAATTCAGTCTCATATATGGAAACAAAATAACACGCCGGTCAAGGACAATTTCCCATAAAGGTATGCCAACAGGCTGCTGAAAATATCTTACTATTGAACTAAAAAAATATATATTGTCGACCTTTCATTCCCAAAATAATGGATTTTAGCCTTTGTGGTGTGTTTTATTTATTTGTCATGTCATTTGCCTATCTTGGAAAAAGAAACTCGCATAACAAAAGAACGGAGGCATTAGTTTAGTTATTTTACTTATGGTTGAGAACACAATGGAAAATTTAAATATTCTTATAGAAGAATCACTTTAAAGAATAACTGTTTAACAAGAAAGATCAAAAGAATATTTGAGCTCTTCAAAATGCACTTTTCCTTAATTTTGTTCTGTAGTAAAAAGCGTCATTATACGCCGGTTACGCTGATTTAACGGTACTAAGGTAACAAATACAAATTCCAATAACAAATGGAACAGATCGTAATTTTTTATCGTTTACATACATTTGGAAAAAATAGTGTATCGATACGATTTCCTTTGTTATCAAGCAAGCATATTATTTTGCAAGCAGTATATGTTATAGTGATTCCATAATAAGCGAAAGTTTTGAGATGCTGTGTCTCTCAACAAAAACACAAGCTAATGCAAATTGTTTAAGTTGTTTTGACATTGGGGCCAAGATATACAAACTTGTGTTTGTTTTTCATTTCCGGTTTAAAACTGCCAGTTCATTTTGCATGATTGACCTGACATATTAAGCTTACTCTTAGAATGATCGAAATCTCGAAGGGTTCCCATAGTACCTTGTATAAACATTCCAGTTGAAGATGAAAACTTTCGCTACTCTACTTTGGACCATTCTTGAATGCCCTTGTAGCCTTACATTATGGACAATATTTCATCTGCCTGTTTCTGTGTGTCCAGCTGGACCATAGTTAGTATGGAGATGCAGAGCATCTGTTGCGGTGTTTTTAGCTATATCGTAAATAAACAAACGAAGTTAAGTACGGCTTCCCATCTGCATCTGAAGCGCGCATCTCGTAATTTCATTATCGCTCTGGAATATAATGAGCTGGGCAGGTATTACTTCATCGTCACTCAATCGTTGCACATATCCCCCATTTCTATTGTGGCGCACTTTGATCATACTGAGGCCCAACCGTACGTTAATATTTTACAACTGCCCACTTAGTTGATTGTATTTGATGATGGACAAAGTCACACTGACCCAATTAACGTTACGATCTTTTCTGTTGATTTATGCCTCTTATTGACGAGGGACATTGGTCTCTAACAAGTAGTAAAATTATGACTTATTAATAAATACCTTCACAACGGCATCTACGCATTCTATCAATGATTAGTTATTTGGACATGAACAATCTTGGTTATAGCAAGAGCAAGCTGGAGAAGGGGTTATTCTAAGGTCGTCTACGTTTAGCTGGTGTAACGTTCGCTTGTGTTGTATCTTTGGTACGAATGTATGCTAGCTGCGTGGTGTAGGATATCACTGATTCTAGTGGCATCAAGCTTTGTATGAACTTAATCTCTTTCGACATACACTTATCTTAATGCAATGCATGAAAGTGGTATCTTTTGAAAAATCTAAAAGCAAGGATGTGGACACGACACGGGACTGATTGTCATTTAATGTACAAATGCTGATGTCTGTTCAAATGTTCTCGTCGGAACATATGACCAAAGGGCACGATAGGTTGAATGGGTCTTGATGAGCATGCTACAACTACAATTGTGATAAGCACAGGAAATGAAGATATTAGTGCCATTTATTTTGCATCTCACAGAACATTTACCGTTAATGGACAAGACAGGTTCCGTGTTATGTAGAGGTCATTTGTCTTCTTCGTCACTTGTAGGGAAGTATCATTTCTGAGTAATTAATCAACTAGAGAAAGCCAGACCGTTTATTGATTTGAAATAAAATAATGAAGTTTCTCGATAGTGCAGTTCAGGTCGACCATCAAATGTAACGCTTTTGAATTGAAAGTTTTTCTTTAAAACTTCTTTTGTTTATCTCTAAAGATTACTGAGTTAACCATTAACTTATGATCAATCACTATCTTTATGTCTGTTTGGAGGTCATATACTCCTGTATGTTTTGATACTCCCGTATGTATTGATATTTAATGAAACGTTGTTAACCTAAGTGTTAAGACAGTGTCGCCGTCTCCGGCAAACTGTGTGAAATCGGTTTCGTGCATGTTTTTCTCTGACATCATTACTTTTAAAAGAGTTTTTAATATAGGTCTGCACTTAGATAATCAACAACTGGTCATGTTCAGCATTCTCTACATGCAAGCCGTCATTCCCTTGATGTTTTTATTAATAGACTTCGGAAAAAGTCACGAAATACTCTCGTTATCGTCTGCAATTAACACTACTGAAATGAAAAATGCTGTCTCCTCGAATTTATGCTATTATATCATATTTGTTTCTGAAAGGTCGTATATTTAACTTTTGCAAGAGAAATTTTATAAAATTACAACTTTTCATAGATCATTGATTTATATATACTATTTGACAAATGATTTAATGCCGAATTGTGTAATTATTTTTAATGAGAAACCATTCTTAAATATTGATATTTTTGGGTAGTTCAAATTAACTTAGCTGACGTTACATTTTGAAACGTACAATAACAATACCAGAATTCAGCAGTAGTATGGCCAAGTTTATTCTACGGCTTCGATTTTTGTATCGCTAAATAGAAAAATTCCGAATCTCATTCCAAAATCATGCATCCATATAAATATATAAACCATCTTCACATATGCTGTATAACGAAACATCTAATCATTAGATGTACCTTCGTGACCATTAAAGGCTATGTGTTTTTAATGATGGAAAAAAGCAAGAATAATACTTGATTAAAATGAATACCTACATTTTCTGAGATATTTGAATGTCTCGACATTCAAGGAGTTAAATAACCAGCTTACTCGACATTCAAGGAGTTAAATAACCAGCTTACTCGACATTAAAGGGATTGTAAAGACTACGTCTACGACTTCTACATATACGAATCGGTAGCTGACTTGACATTTTTTGCGATTGGAATGACGAGCTGTCTCGATATTTAAGAGATGGAAATAGTCAGCTCTTTCGACATTTGGAGAAAATTAAAGAAATAGACTCTGTTATACTGGGTCCAAGATAATTACGGTAAGTATCCGAGAATCCTTATTGAGATGTTGATTCTATTTCTGTTTTGAATGTGTGAATGGCCGGGTCAACACGCGAGTCATGTCAGTTACAGAGACAAGCAAAACAATAGCGTCTCATGCTAGCCTACGTAAAATGGCCGGCGGTCGTCTGCAACCTCCTACACCGTATTGTCGGTATTGTCGGCTCACCTCAACATGTCTTGTTTATGTCCTCTTCTTTGCTGGAAAGAGACACCGGATGAAAGTTTTGAAAAAAAACCTCCGACGACATATTGAAAGGACGATTTTGTTAAGAGCTTTACCACAGCTGATTTCCCTTTATAGGTTTGCTTAATCATCATGGCAACATTTGTTTTTAAACAAAGATTTTGAATTAATGCTGTTAATGTTTTCATGTTTGATAATATTTGTTTACATGTAAGCATCAAGCTGCAGTGTGAAATTCGAATCAGCTCTACATAATGTCGTTAAAAAACCCTAAGTGTGTTACAAACTATAAATCGAGCTTAAATTCAATTTAAGTAGGGCAGACGGAACTAATGAACTAATGAAATGTTTACTCGGAAACCAATGAAACAGTTCAATGATGATAAGACCAGGTGTTCCGGAAGGTTAGGTGTCTTCTGTTTCATCGACAATTTAATTTTGTATAATAGTCAGATTTAACTTATGTCACAATCACAAAAAAACGTTTTGACAGCGAAACAAAGACCAGAAATTGTGGACGCATCCTGATAGCATCATTTTCAAGGTTTGTGTATGATTTTGTTTGGCAGAAAGTCAGCAATTGATGATTAACTGAATGCAATAATGCGTTCTAATTGGCATCTTTACGAGTTCATTTTGACATTGGAATATCCCAAAAGATAAATAAAACTGGAAAAATTCAATTATTGCAGTAATTAACTCATGCTTCTATAAACTATATATCCCGCCGGGAAGAACTTTCTAATCATAGGCTACCCTAATCAATAACACGATAGTATGAGGATAAACAATTATGACAAACTTTAAGCAATAGCTATGCATCGATTTAATATGCTCCTTGATAAACCAACGTGAAATATGATACAGTGGGAAACCCTATAGCCAATGGTTTTAACAGGGTTAAGATTGAACGACCAAACGCAAGTTAAACTGCACTTTTTAAATTCTTTCGTAAAATATCACGGAAAATGTAGTGCAAATAATTTGGTATGTTATTCTGATTACATCAAATATACATGAATTAGGTTTATTACCAGACGATAGACCAGACAGATAACAAGCATGATTGCAATATTGACTCGCAAACAAGATATATCCTGGCACATGCCATGAATCATATCATATATCTCCTTTACAGGTCGGGAACTGTTTACATTACAGGAATACAAGCAACAACTACAAATAGGCACGTGCAATATGACTATCAGTCATTTTATATTTGAAATTTGATTAAATATTTATAAACCCTATTTCGTCCTATTCGTTCGGTTTTGTTTATGATTTAGAGAAAAAAGTGAGAGAATGAGAAAACACTGTCTGATTGTTAAGAGCACTCAGAACACTTGTGTTAACCCATCTACATTCATTGAGGACAAGACACATAGCCGACTCGAAGGAAGAATCTTTCTAATAACGTTGCATGTATTTCACTTTTGCACACTTCAACGTTATTTCTCCTTTCTGTGAACATAAAAAAATATAAAATGCATACTTTTGTGACATGTTATGAAGATTTTTCAGCAATTATTACGTTGTTTTCATTTGTATATTCATAGATGTCATCTCGAAGTGCGTACTTTTTTTTGTTTCAATTTTTCTAAGCGGCTGATACTTGAATTGTAATTGGCAATGTATACCAGAAACAATAATCATGCATGCACGCCCTGTCTGACAGGATATATAATGATTTTGAGACAAACACCTAGTAAACAGCTTCTATATCTATTACGTCAGTTACAGAAGATGTCAACTATACTAATTATCTCGTCAAATCGATCACGTGTAGAGAATCTAGTGTTCTTTATATATGTATGTGTTAAACTTTTTGTCTTCATTCTAGCGACTTCCCTTCTTTCTTAATTATTATCAAACTTCCTGCAACAGTCAGGTATGAGAAAACCTAGAGTTTGAGTTTCCGAAAGACAAGGGAACAATGAAGAGAATATTTTCACTGTAGTGGTTTTAAGCTCTCATTAATAAATTTTACTACTATTATATATGCTTATATACTTTATAACCATCAACAGACTTTTATCTTTTTATTTTCATGACGTGTTTATGCACTCTTACATATCGTTGTGAACGTGGCACCATTTGTAGCATTTTTTATGTTTTATGATATATATTGTATCATAGTTACTAAAACATTCTAATATAAATACTGTATACATACAGACGCAAGGCGTCAACACATATTTATCACTCATTTTTGAAGCTGTGTTGATTTTTATTCATAGAAAAAATCCTCATTTGATGATACAAGCCAGATTAATGCTAAAATAAAACGAACAAATAGCATGAATAAAACGAATAAACAAATGAAACGACACTTAAGGAAAACACGGAACTCAAACCAACGCTTAGAGGCAATGACAAGATATACGTGGCGACACCAAAATTCATTATTATCTCTTAATACAAAAAAGTGGATACTCCAGATGTTCTAAAAGTGGTCCTAGTATAATAATCAAATGATATTTCCATGTCGAAATATGAAACAAACGTCAGCTGAAAGGTAACACATACAAACTGAATCATTGTAACATTGTGCTGTAAACTATTTGCCTTTATTCGTACACTTGCGTGCTTTTGAATCTTTTATATAATTTTCTGATAAATCGCTATTTCGTGTATGTGGTTTTTTTTCGTTTTTTTTTTATTCTCAAAGCATATAATATTTTTTATATTGTTTTTGAAACTATCAGTGGCAGTAAACCTTCTCCTTAACAAGCTGTAGCTCTTCCGTGTGCTATATCAATCTGTTATAGATTGCATTTTTAGACTGATCAATAGTACAATCTCAATAATGAAAGTTATGTAACACGCACATGAATTCACATAATCAAACAGAAAGAAGAGTTCCAATGTAGACTGCATGTCTCTGCATTGTACGTTTTGAAAATAAATCTTTCAGAAAGAGTTTATATTTAAAAATATTTGATATTGCCGCAATATATAATATGGTTTTAAAGCAAGATGTGATACTGTATAACAATAATACATTCTCCCTTCGGCAATGTTATGTCTATGTCTTTACGGACTGCCCGTGTGTGCTAGCAAGGTCGAATTGATCTGTCATTCATGACCTGTAATAGTTTTTCCAATTTGGAAATAAAATATAGTTGATTCGATAGGCGAACACGTCTTTATATTAACTAGTAGTCCACCAAAACAGTCATCAATAGTGTCGGATTTATATAATTAAAAACAAAGATATCAATCCCACAACCAGGCCGTCTCACTCCTCGGTCTCTTAATATGTTATATTTGATTAATTCATGCTGTCAGATTGCCTTGTTAACTTTTCAAAGACCCAACAACGAATGATATTGGTTTACATGCGTACAGTGCCTTGATATCCATTAACCTATTTAATGTGATGGTCAATCACTACGATAATTTCAAACAATACAAGTTATTGTGTTGTTAGCTAACAATACGTTGAAAGCATGGGACCGTATCTACCCTAGTATATTACAAATCACGATTAGTATGGTTTATTTCTAGAAACTGAAACCTGAAACGTGTCCATTCTTGATAACGCGTTTCTCATTGACAGTTTGTTTTATTGTCTTGTTCTACCACCAAATATCCATTTGTATGATTATAAGTTTCTTGTTGAAATACGTATCTAACGGAGGGAGGTAGCGTGCCAAAATGTGATGGCGCGCTACAGAGGTAGTGTCAGTCGTATTTCCTTTCTGTAATTATATTGAGAAAAATGTAAGACAATATGTTTTTTTCCGTTGGCAACTAAAAAGTTTAAATTCGGTAGTCAGCTGATTTATTATGACGTCATGGATTTCAGGATCAATAGCAGCGTGTTTCTTTTCCGTAACTGCAGCACATAATTCTGAACGAATAAAGCGTGTATGAAATGTAGCCATTAAAACCGCTATGTCAGATAACCAAACATTGGTTCAATAGTAGTTTATTCTGCCATTCGTCGAACACACATCCTCAGTCTTGTATGATCTATACATTTCATGTTCTGAGAAATATTTAAATATTCACGTGATAAGAGATAATAAAATAGACACTTCCTCATCAACCTGGTCCATACTTTGTTAGAAAACAATAAACACCTCATTCAGGCTGGTTTTATTCACGGGTACCAGTCCTAGCCATTACACAGCAGGAGTCTTATCTATTTTCATTAGTGTTGTAAAGAGCATGCAAATCGACAGAGAAGTAAGGTAACGATGACATATTGATGTGACCTAGCTATATATATAGTTTTCCTCTTTATGTAAAGCACGGTCTTCCCTTGTCTTGGTTACCGTTTTAGAGCCTGTGTTGTTGTTTTTATCTTCTGTTAATATTTGTTTCATTGTTGCAATGTATCAATGTAAAAGAGCATTAATCAAACATGGCATACATATTGTATATATTTATATAACTTTCTTCAAATCCATGATCTAAGGCATGGTTATATAATGTTTAATTGGTCGTCAAATTGACTGTTTTATCATTACAGAATATTTTCTATTGAAAAAAAGAAAACACCATAATGTGCTGAAGAGAATTATATAGTCTTTGATTCTTCCGAAATGATATAAACTAGGTTATTTAGTCCTGCTGCAATGGAATCGTACAAGATATTGCATGCAGCCTCGTACTAAATGTATCACTATTGTGACGCCTTGATTATTAATCCTGTTTCCGGGGTTGGCATCAGGAAAAGTGTATAAATCAGCTTTCCGCACATGAAGGAAAATGTATTAGGGGAAAATGTTTTATAATCCGGCGTGATTATCTTCCTCTCGTTAAGCTCTTTATTTTTAGTTTTTTTGTTATTAATGTGTGTCGTTCAAACATTATAGAGATCATTTATTGGTTTAGGTTTAACATGACAGCAAATCTTTCGTTTCGTAAACCCTTCTAATTGTATTTTTACTTCTCTAATGTTACAATGAACCATAATGCTAATAAAAGGTTGTTATTAATTTGAAAATTTGATCCAATGAAATTTGATATAAAGAACGCAATATTCGATTTTATAAACGACAAAAATGTTAGGCGAATACATGATGGATAAAAAAATAAACAATATTTGACTTATTGTAATAATATAAAATAAACTTTCCTTATGATTTGAGCTGTAGGTTTAATGTCATACATTTTAAAAACCACAAGAGACATCGATGAGTGTTCAAATTAAAACCGATAAAAACAAGTTAGAATATGAACAAAGGAAAGCTTTTCATGAGAACATCGAAAACATGTCAAGGGGAAAAGGACCACGTTTCTGGACGGTAAAGGGGCTTCTGCTCCATTAACTACAGCCGCCAAATATAGGTCAAATCCAAATAATAGCAAGTCCTCAAAGTAAAAGCATGGAAAGAAACAAGGAAGCAACTAGGCGCACTAAAAGAACGAATATACACTGATGAAGAACAAGCGTACATTGACGAAGAACAAATGCACTTTGATGAAAAACAAATATGAAGAATATGGATGAAGAATAAATGTATATTGATAAAGAACGAACGTACATTGATGTACCACGAATGTACATTGATGTACCACGAATGTACATTGATGTACCACGAATGTACATTGATGTACCACGAATGTACATTGATGTACCACGAATGTACATTGATTGGAAACATAATAAGTACAGAAGACATTAATGAAGAACATATACTAATGATGAAAACAGTATATACAATGATGAAGAACATAAACCCAGTATGGTTAAAATAGTGTGAGTGTAAAAATGGATATCTCACAGCGAAGATTAGGAGTGGAAGTTAAATGCGTTGGACTGCATTACATGATTCTATATTGTAATTTAATTGTCTGTATTATTAATTTTGGATAGTGCTAAGTATGTAATGAAGTGAGAGAGACGGTAATGTGGCCTTGTATTACTAAATAGTGGCCGTAGCAAGCTGTCACGGCGGGACCATTGATTTATTGGTTAACGATTCATGATTGAAAAATCTAGTAGCGTTCTTGACGTATTGTTATTTGTTCCTGGACATTTACTTTATTATCTCTGTTGTTTTTACGAGGGCTTTAATTAAACTTAATTCTTCCTTCCCAATTTGTTCACAGACCATGATACAAATCATTGAAATACATGCCGGTATTTGACATCGTGTCTCCTGTCACCGCAAGCCTCATCTTTGAAATCCTTACAAGAGTTATCGCCCTTTACTACAACAACAACCATGACAGAAGACTGCCCGTCTAAATCTGATAAAATATTTTGGTTTTAATAGTATTTATCACAAGCACGTTTTGAAATGTCAACGGCAAATATTGTGTTTTGTTTTCTATTCGGAATATAAACACAAGTTACACTTAAGACCATGTAGGTAGGATGATATGAAAATCAGAGGCCATATTCGTATCATAGCCTCGCGCTCGGGAAACATGACCTTCATGACTAGTCATGAATATCATTTTTAGGCTTTCCGAATTATTATTCTCACGAAACTATTTATCGTTTTGGCAACATTTTCAAGGTCTAAAGAGGCTTTCAATCAAAGTCCTGAAGTGCTTGATAGTTTGCAGTACACATGAGATAAATATTCTGTTAATGTTAAAATGTTCCTCCTCTACATCACGGCACGTTGTTTTTTTATTGCATGCAAACTTGTTATTCATTATGAAATATAGCTTTTGTTGTTTAATTTTATCGTTCAACAAACAACTTCGATACTGTTATATGTGACTATAAAAACATGCCACATAAATAATGCTGTGCGTTTAATTCTTTGTGAAGAACGCATGTGCAAGGGACGTATAACTGTACTCGTTTACCCATAAATACATCATACTACAACAAAAACAACAACAACAACAACAACAACAACAAAACACCACCAACAACAACAACAACAACAAAACAACAACAGTGATGTACTGAAGGTTTCTATGACGCAAATTTTGATAGAAACGTCAAGTGAAATCAGCTTGACATTTACGTCTTCTATAACATAACTGATGACTCCTTGGGTGGATTTAGCTAGGTAAAAACAATGTACCTATGGGCATAACGATTTATTTGATTACATTTATATTAACTCAAATACTCATTTTAATGTATCTCGTCTGGCTGTTCTTCGACTTTATCGATGAACAGTTTTGTCTGTTGCAGAGGTCCAGATTTTTATCAGGGCCATGCCACAGAAATCTTTGTGTTTTCTGCTACATTTACTGCATTTGATGTTAGGAATGATTTATATCAATTTCTTTAAAGATGAAAAATATATCATTATTATCCTCGGGCCCTGTTCGTTTCGTAGCTTTATTGAGTTACTAATTTCGTGTGTATTTATTAAGTGTTGGCCATTCGGTTATAAAATGCAATAAATGAACAGAAATAGAGTCGTGATAGGCATAAACTATATACAAGCAGGGCTAATTGAGTAACTCTGCCAGGTCAATTGGTCATTACTGTGTCCACTGGTTCGTACATGGGCGGCCAAATTATAGGTCAGACGTAAATTGTATGGAACACTGACAAGATCCCATATAACAAATACCACTAACACGCAACGTCTCGAAAAACACGAAATCAAAAAGATCAATCGAGCTGAATGTTCCATTTAATAACAGTTGTGGCATAATTTCGTTTACATTTAACAAAAATATGGCACGTTTCTGGACAGGTTACAGGAAACATCTTTACTGTGATTGTTTGTCCTTAACTATAACTCCCTCATCGGGAAATAATTACTTAACTTAATGAGTATCCTTAATTTGAGCTAAAACATTAGTGTTCTAAGGCCGAATAGTTTAAACTTTAGAAATAAAACATAGAAGCATCGACTCAAATTTATACCAAATGGTTGTCTGTCGTTTTATTTATCAATTAAAAAAAATCTGTGTAAGCTCCTCTGAAAGTTTATTTTTTACAGTTAAATTAAGTATATATATACAGCACTCCAAAGGAATGAAATATTCTAAATCTAAACATATATTTAAAAACAACTACTATAAGTTTTTTGAAATTTTAAACATGAAACAAATACTGCACCATTTTTTATCAATTCTTTAAATTTCTTTATCTATATCTTTTAATTGAACAAATTCAGTTATCACGTACACCAGTACTCTTTACTCCATAGGTTCGATATCAATATACGCTAATGAGCTACATGCCCTACTCGCCTTACAATTACCCTGCTTTAACGATCAGCGTGATGATAGCAACACATGTTAAGTACACATGAATTTACAGGAAACAATTTGAGCACGCGTTTGTATAAAGTGCCTGATAGCCGCTCATAAATTGTATTTGCTTCATCAACGACGACTCCAAAACGTGTGTTTGTGTTTCTTTTCTATGTCTTGGTCTTCCGCCGGGGAAGCTTCTACACCTAACCAATAACACCTGTTCTGGATGCTTTAACAATTCAGCATGGGCGATGACAGTTAATTATGCCATCGAGAAGAGATGTTTTGGTTTAAAGGTGAAGGCCGTAGCAAGTCTATAATCCGACGATTTATGACGTTTGGAAGGAGCGGTAAATTAAAAACACCTTTGTGCTTCATACTAAAGGGCGTGGAAAGTGTGGTATGTGAATAGAATCAACACCGTACTATTTACGGCTGATTAAGCTGGTGTGTTCTGTCCCTATCTCACAGTTAATCAAACAAGAACAACATAACCATTCCCTAGGGCTGAGGGATTTGTTACCTTGTACTAAGATTTTATCCTGATTGTCGTTTGCTTTGAAGACGTATGATCAGCATCCCCATCCTTTTCTTTGATGTAACTCAGTTACTAGAGGAAAGTTCGCCTATCAGTGAATCTTTTGAAACAGTTTTTTTATTGTTAGGTCAGCATCCATCCACTTCATCAAAAAGGCACTCATCCATTTAGCAAAGAAATGTAATGAAAATAATAGGAAAACCAAATATAAAATAGACTTATATCTAATAACGTGTCGTTCCGTACGAAAAGTCCAGGGTAAAACAACTATAAAGTTAAATTGGTGCAAGTCACGTTAAATCTCAGTTAAAAAACTCAATTATTACCAAGATTAAGAAATATGATCCAGCGGTAACATAATCAGAGAAACATCAATTGGCTATTATCTTGTTTTTATTGTCATTTTATAGATGCATTATTACCCCTGCTCTGCTCCAAATGTTTGCTACACATACCAAAATGTACGTCGATAAGTAGATATAGAAATAATGTACAGCCATGTTAACCCTGTGTATCGCAGAGTTTCCATATCATCAGCGGTGATGTCGGTAAATGATCGGCTATAACACGTTGCTTGCCAAAAACGTTAGGGTGGATTTATCTTCTTAATTACATCATGGTTAAAGATGAAACTAATTGATATGAAATATCAATTACTTTAACAAATCTAATTATTTTCTTCAAAGCTTTCATAAACGATGTGATATTGATGGGTGTTTCGGATAAACGTTTAATCATCAGCTTCGCTAGTGTGAAACAACATTACATTGATAGATTGAAATATCGCATTACCAGTGCTTTCTTAAAAAAAAATAAAAAAATGTGAGAATTAATTTTGTTATTGTAAACCGTAAACAGCCTTGACAGTTCGATGCATTTTTGTTGCTACACATTTGTTTATTTATAGATACATTCGCTCTAATGAGATATATTTAGTTAAGGAAATATGTTACCTTCCATTTTACACAGTTTTTTCCCATATTTATTTTTGATTTATTCCAAATTACTTGATAATCTTAATGTAGAAAGTATTGAATGTCTTTCAATGCATCATTGTTTGAAATAGTAGTCAAGTTCGTTAATCATAAAGAGACATTTATCTTGTTTTTAAATGCAAAACAGACTTTTGAAATGTATTTCAGATAAAGGAGGCATACATTAAAAAGAAATAGTTTATCTGTCTTGTATTTACCTATTAAAAGCATGATACCATTCCTAGTCATCACTTGTTATTGATAGTTTGTACATTCTCTATAAACTATACCAATGAAACAGAACATCTGTATCATGGCTAAACCCGAACAGGCTCGGGAAAAATAGGCCTGCTGTATTCCAGTGTTTGATCGTTAGAGGCGAAAAGTGAGGGGTCCCCCAGCAGAATTGGGAGTGGTTTCTTTGTTATCTTCTATTTTGGGGTCTATTTTGGGGTCTATTTTGGTCTATTTTGGGATCTATTTTGGGGTCTATTTTGGGGACATTGAAGAAATCAAGATTGGACCTGCTGTATCCCACTGCATGTTTATTGTAAAAGAATCGGGGTTTATCTTTCGTGTCCTCTACGAAGGGGACGCGGAAGAGACCAAAGTTGATCTGATGCCTTTCTTGCAACATTTTTCTATCTACATTTTTTTCAGGCGGTGTGTCCCTAGGCACCCGGCCTCATATGTCCCTGGCTGTTGTCTCCCTAGGCACCCGACCTCATATGTCCCAGCTGGCTGTTGTCTCCCTAGGCACCCGACCTCATATGTCCCTGGCTGCTGTGTCTCCCTAGGCACCCGGCCTCATATGTCCCTGGCTGTTGTTTCTCCCTAGGCACCCGGCCTCATATGTCCCTGGCTGTTGTGTCTCCCTAGGCACCCGGCCTCATTTGTCCCTGGCTGTTGTGTTTCCCTAGTCACCCGGCCTCATATGTCCCTAGCTGTTGTGTCTCCCTAGGCACCCGGCCTCATATGTCCCTGGCTGTTGTGTCTCCCTAGGCACCCGGCCTCATATGTCCCTGGCTGTTGTGTCTCCCTAGGCACCCGGCCTCATATGTCCCTGGCTGTTGTGTCTCCCTAGGCACCCGGCCTCATATGTCCCTGGCTGTTGTGTCTCCCTAGTCACCCGGCCTCATATGTCCCTGGCTGTTGTGTCTCCCTAGGCACCCGGCCTCATATGTCCCTGGCTGTTGTGTCTCCCTAGGCACCCGGCCTCATATGTCCCTGGCTGTTGTGTCTCCCTAGGCACCCGGCCTCATATGTCCCTGGCTGTTGTGTCTCCCTAGGCACCCGGCCTCATATGTCCCTGGCTGTTGTGTCTCCCTAGGCACCCGGCCTCATTTGTCCCTGGCTGTTGTGTCTCCCTAGTCACCCGGCCTCATATGTCCCTGGCTGTTGTGTCTCCCTAGGCACCCGGCCTCATATGTCCCTGGCTGTTGTGTCTCCCTAGGCACCCGGCCTCATATGTCCCTGGCTGTTGTGTCTCCCTAGGCACCCGGCCTCATATGTCCCTGGCTGTTGTGTCTCCCTAGGCACCCGGCCTCATATGTCCCTGGCTGTTGTGTCTCCCTAGGCACCCGGCCTCATATGTCCCTGGCTGTTGTGTCTCCCTAGGCACCCGGCCTCATTTGTCCCTGGCTGTTGTGTCTCCCTAGTCACCCGGCCTCATATGTCCCTGGCTGTTGTGTCTCCCTAGGCACCCGGCCTCATATGTCCCTGGCTGTTGTGTCTCCCTAGGCACCCGGCCTCATATGTCCCTGGCTGTTGTGTCTCCCTAGGCACCCGGCCTCATATGTCCCTGGCTGTTGTGTCTCCCTAGGCACCCGGCCTCATATGTCCCTGGCTGTTGTGTCTCCCTAGGCACCCGGCCTCATATGTCCCTGGCTGTTGTGTCTCCCTAGGCACCCGGCCTCATATGTCCCTGGCTGTTGTGTCTCCCTAGGCACCCGGCCTCATATGTCCCTGGCTGTTGTGTCTCCCTAGGCACCCGGCCTCATATGTCCCTGGCTGTTGTGTCTCCCTAGGCACCCGGCCTCATATGTCCCTGGATGTTGTCTCCCTAGGCACCCGGCCTCATATGTCCCTGGCTGTTGTGTCTCCCTAGTCACCCGGCCTCATATGTCCCTAGCTGTTGTGTCTCCCTAGGCACCCGGCCTCATATGTCCCTGGCTGTTGTCTCCCTAGGCACCCGGCCTCATATGTCCCTGGCTGCTGCGGGGACATTAAACCCTAAACAAACAAACAAACAAACAAACAAACAAAACAATTCTTAACACGGCCAAATACCATCAGCATCAGTCAGCAGACAACATCATATACTATGAGGAAGACTATATCGTTCACCATTATCTAGAGTGTGCCAAACACAATGGACACAAAGCCAATGTTATATTGTAAATTAGCAGACGACAATATGTCATGTTTCGCATTAAAATACCTCACCTTGATCAATGTTAATTGACTATTATGAAGCTCTAAATCCCTTTTAATTACTTTGTAATGCGTTTCCCGAATTAACTTACTCTTATACATTCTAGATATATTTTAATGATTTCATCCGGTTACGTGTTAAGATGCCTTTATATGAAATGATTATGTATCCAGCTTTCTCTTAATGAAGTGAGTCTGGCGTACACTGTACGTATTCTGACTAACAAGCAGCACAGATTTTCATAGGCTTCGATGATTACACGAAATCTGCACCAGCGTCTCACAAGAGCATTACATGTCTAAATGAGGTATCAGTTTTTCGTTAATTTGTCTTCGAAGCTCTTTATGCTTTTGGATTTCTGCAACTTTTATACTTTGTCTTTGAAAACAATTGAAAAGCCATTACTGACGAGACAAAATGACATTGTAGTATTCTATCCTGAGAATGTCTCCTACCAAAGTAGTTGTTCCTGTATTGTCTATCTCAAGCGCAGTATTACGTCTAAATAAGGCTCGATTGTGCTGTTTAGTGGGGTTTTTCAATTTGAACAAGACTGTCTTTCTTACTTAAACACTCGCGTGGTCTATTGTTTCTTGTAAACCAAGGTTGTGTCTCTGTTCTGTCCGTAAAGCAAAAGTAATTTCAATAAATAGCTGTGAACGACACCTCAGGGCCATGCAATCCAATGGCCGGTGCTTTCCAGGAGATGGGGGACCTATATGTTCTGTGCTTACGTTATGCTCTACCACTCAGACAGATCAATCTATATGTATTGTATTAAATGTTGGGCACATGGGTACATTTTATCAGATTATTTTCTTACGCTTTTATTCGTCATTCCCCAATAAAACGTATTCAGCCGAAGGTGTTGCTGTGTTTATATCAACATGATTTTGCTGGAAGGCGATGGAGATGGTCGTTATTTATCAAGATATATAATAAAATATTCTGTTATCAGTAATAATGGACTTATTTTTAAGGAAACGTGTAAATGTATGGATCAAAGAAAGAGATGTTAACCGAGACGAAGTCGAGGTCAATATCTCTTTTCGGGTCCATATACCAACATATTCACCGATATAAAGGCCCTTAAAGTCGTTAAAGCAGTTGCTAGTGTAAATTATTTACTGTACTTTTTCTTTAAAAAAGATAAATCATACGGAAAGAAAAGCCCTGGCAGATTTCATGTCACCTTACGATTGAATTAGTTTCATATTGAAAACATTGACATACTATTTCTAAAATTAGCAACATCGAACCAAATATTGCATGTTACCAACCCAAACTGATTACAACTCAACCAATGATGACGAGGGTAAAGCCATGTCGTTTAATGCAATTAATTATATGACAATGACAGATTGCACTTATTTAGTTTCACAGAATATTGTGTTATATTTACGCTTTGACACACGTGCTTGACAAAGATTTGCTGGAGAACACCACTGATTAAAACATATTTCTACATTTAAATGTCTTCAATTAATGAAAGGAAGCTTCCATATGTCGACATCAGTTTCTGTTTACGTTACGTCATTGTAACTACAATATCCATACTCTGATGAAAATCGATATCAGATCTGGGCTATTGCAAGGAGGCAAATACACCTACACACCACCTTCAGCGCACTCATACGTTGCAATCATGAAGAAAAGTCCTTTAATGAACCTAGCTATTAGAAGAAGGCTAAACGCAATAAATCAACCAACAAACAAACCAAACAACCAACCAACCCACCAACCTAATGCGGCGTACGCTGTGGTTGCCCATGAAGCATCCTCCATAGTACTGTAAGACAAACGTATATGGGGTTTCATACTGTTACATTAGTTGTATATCAATTAGCATAAACGCGCGTGTTAGCTAAACATTGCGCAAAATTGCACAATCAAACTCGTTATGATTGCTAACCTTTCTTGGATCCAATGGTATAAGGATATATTTAAAAAGGAATAGAAAATCCAATCTTCGAATTATTATATAACAATGAAAGAAGGAGGTTTTTTTAATCGTTGTCACGGAGTTAAAATTTCTTTTATTTGGGTGCATTTACAGCTTACACACTTAAACCTTTCGCTTGATTTGAAAATCGATGTTTTCCATTATACGGCAATGTGCAATTTCCGATTGAAATTTAAAAAGGTAACAGAACAACCCTTGAATAACACGGATTTTGACAAATTTCAAATCACTTGCACACACGATTTCCGGTTCAGATGTATTTGCGGTAAATTTAGGTTCACCTAGTACTTCATCCGTTATTTGACTAAAATGAACTTGACGATCCTCTATTATCCGGTAAAATACATTTTGTAATATAACCGTAGGATTCCCAACATCAAAAGCTCGTGTTTTGTTAATGTGCCACAAGAAAGCTTACATAATTCATATCAACATTTGCTACATTCTGTCTAGATCATCACGATACATGTAATACAATCAAAGAGCAAAGGTAAGTACATGCTGTTTATTTTGATATAAATACACGTAATAATGCCCAATAACATAGCAAAAAATACGTAATTGCCTATCATTTTTTATTTAAAGGAGTGCAATAAGTCCTGCATGGCGATTCATTATATAGCAATAATCGAGTTAAATCCGTATTCATATCACTTTAGCTGTATGCGAGGGCATAAAATTTGAAGCAAAAAAACAAAAACTAATCAAGTTTGATTGAAACTTCGCGGATGAAACAATGCACATGTAAAATAAACTTAAAAGATTGGAATGTTACACTTCTGTAACATACATTGTAAAGAATTGCGCCAGTTTCCCCAGCAGGTTCAGGGAAAAAATGGGCAAGCTGTACTAAACTGCATAAATGTATGATAAGAGGCGACTAATGTGCCCCCTCCCCTGTCCCTGCAGGATTCTGATATTCGTTGGTTTCTTCAAGTTAAGGAACATTGAAGAAAGTAAATTCATCTGCTGCCCCACTTGGGATCTATATATGTTCTCTTACTTCTTTACTCTTTCCTTTCGTTGATGTTTCCTTTGAAACCTGTCTTCACGTGACCTTAGCTACCGTTGCTAGGACGTTGAAACAAACAAACAAACAAACAAACAAACATTAAGAATTGATGATTAATTTTGAAAAAAATCTTCACACGTGTGTATTAGAGAAAGACATGTGCTAATTAGGAACTCGGGAATGATAACCAAACATGAACTGTTTATTTGTTACATAACGAAAACAATGACGGTACAACACACTGACAAAGAAACAAAGAAAATACATTAATAATAATAATAATATACAACATTTATATAGCGCCCTATATAATTTGTAAAATTACTCTAAGGCGCTTTACAACATATGGATAATAGTAATGGATATAATTGTGAAAACAAACAACAAAGGCTGGGGAGGGGGTAAACTTTACTTTAGTTTATATAGGGAAATCACATTTGGGACCAACATTTGTTTAATTGCCATTGGAGGTAATTCAATTTAGGTTAGCATTATCAGTATTGGGAAGCAGTTTGATGGTATGCACATATGATCCCTGACTGACTCCCCGGGGCTATTGGGTGGGGCCAAAAAGGGTTGAATTGACTGAAATTTCAAAAATGTTCTTCTCAAGACCCAGATATGGTAGAATCATACACTCTTCATAGATGGAAGGGTCTTACGGTGCTCTACCAAAATTGTGAATTTTATGACCCTGGGGTCTCACGTTTACCCCTGGGGAGGGGGTAAACTTTATTATAGTTTATATACGGAAATAACATTTTGGACCAACATTTGTTTAATTTTAATTGGAAGTAATTCAATTTGGGTTAGCAGTATCAGTATTGGGTAGCAGTTTGATGGTATGCACATATCAGCCCTGACTGACCCCCGGGGCTGATGGGTGGGGCCAAAAAGGTTTGAACTGGCTGAAATTTCAAAAAAAATCTTCTCAAAGACCCAAATATGGTTAGAATCAAACACTCTTCAGAGATGGAAGGGTCTTAAGGTTTATGACCCTAAGGTATCACGTTTACCCCCTGGGGAAGGAGAGGGGGGGGGGG
>NW_018406268.1:577266-651216 GCF_002113885.1 Mizuhopecten yessoensis | reverse complement strand
AACCTTCTCCAAGATCTTAGACAGAAAAGGCAGATTTGAAACTGGGCGGTAGTTTTTCAACTCCTCCTTGTCCATTCCAGGCTTTTTTAACAAAGGTCTGACATGTGCCTTCTTGAAACATAATGGAACCTTTGACTCAACCAATGATTTGTTCATGATTGCGGTAATCAAAGGAAGCAGTGCTTCAAGACATTGCTTTAATAGGTCTGTAGGCAGTGGATCAAGCTCGCAGGACTTCGATTGCGAGGTCATGATAATGTTGCGCAACTCGTCCTTGGTTGTTGGTGAGAGCTTTGGTTCCCCATCAAGTGCAATGTCAGCAGTCATGACAGAGATGTCAATGTCAGCAAAGGTGTTCACTTTGGTAATATTTTTCCTGATTGAGCTGATTTTATTCAGAAAGTAATCACTGAACTTGCTTGCTAAGTCTTTTTCAGAATTACAGCTTGGTAGGATAATTTCACCTTTCTGTCCTATTAGGTTTTCGGTGGGTCTAAAAAGGATTTTTTTTTCCGAATAATAAGCCTTCTTTGACTGAAAGAGCAGTGAACCAACTAGCCGACAGTGCTATCCATAAATCCGTTGGTGAACGGTTGATTTGGTCCGTCGCCACTGTCTCTCTGCTTGTCTACGTTTCTGTTTTTCCACGCGGAGATTTTCATTATACCACGGGGCATTTGGTCTCACAGTTATCACCTTAGTTTGCAGAGGCGCGTGTTTCTCTATAAGGGCTTCTATACAAATTCTTATTTGAAATGTTCTGCCATTTAAAAAATAATACTTTACAATCATCAATTAATTGATATTATAATATGCTTGAAAATTTCTCGCAGTCACATTGGCCGGATCCTATACACTTGACCAGTCCTCAAAAACTCATGTAGACTGGTTATCCGGTGAATATCAATTTCTAAATATAGCCTATATGGAAATTCCCCGGAACCTGTCGTAGCGCATACCGCAGTTAGACTGGAACGCGATATGTCAGACGAAAACAGAAGATGGCGGATGGCGAACTCTTTGCCTCCGTTACATCTGAAAATGTCCAAACTACTCGAAGATAAAGATGCTGGTAAAACAAAAAGGACACCGAACACGCAGTGCCTGTCCTCCATGCTTACCTGAAGGAAAAAAATCTTAACGATGTCTCCGAAAACCGAACTGTTAGATTCAACCCTGGCTAAATTTTACACAGGCTAGTTCAAGTAAATGTTAACTATACAAAATCTTATTGCTGAGGCATATACTAAAACAGTTAGGGGCTTTTGTGCTAGTAAATATGTTGTGCTATGAACCTGAAAAAGTGATATTGACCTCGGCTACGCCTCGGTCAATATCACTTTTCAGGTTCATATCACATCATATTCACAAGCACAAAAGTCCATAATTGTATATTAAATACCTTTTTACAGAAAAATCGTTTTATTGTGTTTCTTTGGTAAAGGGATTAGGATAATTTTTTTTAATTGAATCCTGTTTTGAAAATACGATGTACATATCTATTCCGTCTTTTCGTATTGCAGAGGTATCTGCTCTTGTGAGCAGGGACTGATTGTTACGTCATTTGTTTGTGAGAGTGATGCAATAATTTTTTGAGAAAACGACTTAATTTTCTCACACAAACCAATGACGTAACAATCAATACCTGCTCACAAGAGAAGATAACTCTGCAATACACAAAGACGGAATATGCCAACAGGAATTGTCTAACCTCAATTGTAAATGAAAGTCACATCAAATGTGATTTAAGGTATTATTGGGAAAATGTTTTCAAATGATGCAGCAGAGTTTTAGATGTCGCTATTACGTTGATAAGACGTGACAGTATTGTCTTGATTGGTATGCATTCCACTTCATATATTTTCAACCTTGTCTGATGATTACCGTTGAGGGAAATGACTACAGCAGAATTTTATGTTTAACAAGATACGTGTTTTATGAAGGAAGGTATTCTCTGTAGGGCTTGTTTTGGAAAATGAGGCAAACAACAGTGAGCTACCGTTATTATGTTTATGGTTCACCCCAAGCTGAGTAACGGGATTCCAGTTCAGGCTAAGCTAGTGTGGCCTGTTCTGTCGTAAGCGTAAGGTGGTGAAGGTGAATGTTTTCGATGTTATGCGTAATATGTACCCTATGATCGCACTGTGCTTTTATCATGCTATGATCAAACTAAGTCGTTGTGGTCAGATGGTCTCGCTGCTCTGCTGTGATCGATTCGCATCAGCGTCCAAAGAGTAATTCCGCTTGGCCATCCCGAGCCAACAGCTAAGTATAACAGGAGAGATGTTTCAGACTGAAAGCTTCAAGGATTAGATAAAGAGGAACAGAAATAAGGGAAAAGGTTGTTTTGTTTTGCGTATTGCTATGACTACTCAAAACTTCACCTTTTCAATATAACTGAAGTATAAACATATACTCAAAAGTGGATTATTTTACAACCGATGTAGAGTTTTAAGGCCGTATATAGCGGTATCAATGGATCTTTCTGGGATCTTTCTGTTGTCATAAAGAACAAAATGTAAGTATGATACTTTTATTGCTGTTCACAACGTGTAGTTTATGTCTTTATAGTTGATCTTTTAGACGTATTTATATCCCTGAAATGCAAGTCATGTGTGAGTAGACTTTTTGTTGAGAGATGCTGTATAAACTTTGGTTAATTTCAAAGATAAATGTCAGTTTCTGTTCTCCCGACCATATTTTGCCGCGTCGATAACATTGAATAAAACGTTTTGAAAATATATATCCGGGAAAATGATTATATCAAATAGTTCTAAACATCATTGTTTTAATGAAGCCGTTTTAAAGTTTGACACACATGTGTGAAGATTATTGAAGATATGACTGTAAACATTACTTTATGCATCTACAATTTAGATTTTTATACCGGGTACCGAGTATCCCGAAACATGAACCGGAGTAAAGTCAATAGTATCGAGTGTGGAATGGGTAAAGTGGAAGTTTTTTGGAAAATTAACTTTGACAACGGTCCTTATTTCAGTTCATTCAACTATTACTAAAAAGAATGATAATTAGTGTACAATTCTCTGAATTTTGGAGTAGAAATGACATGTAAACGTCCCAGAATTTTGGAGTAGAAATAACATCGTTGAAAGTATTTGATGGATCATTACACTTCCTCCACTGTTTATTTTCGGTAATATTTACACATGTATTAGTAATTACACATTTAATCTGCATTTGTTTGTAACTATTTTACACTGTAAGTAATGATTGGTGACATCTACTGAAGACTTCAGAGTATTACCGAGTAAAAAGACTTAGCATAATTTGCACAAATACAATGTTTTTAGGAAACGGGTTGTCATTGTTTACCCCCACTTGATAATTTGACTCTGTGTCATTTATAATAAGCCTGATCCGACTCGTGGTATCGCGATACACAGTGTGGTTTCCCTTCCTCGTGTTTCTTGTGAAGATTTTACGTGATAAGGCGATTGCCTCTGCTGGTGGGCTATCAGTCCCCGAAGTGGCCTCTATTTTGTAGCTGGAATTCTTTCTGGCACATTTTACAAGTAATACTTATTTAGATATGAATTTTCCGTAGTAGCCTACAATTGTAAAGGAGGAGGCCAATATGGACCTTCTGATTGCTATTACCGATAAAATGATGTTTTGGGGATTTACATACATGTACCTTGGGGTTATGCCTTCATGATATGACATGAAATTAAAGTCAGCCTGGAGACCATTCCGGGATATAAGGGATGAAATGGCCGCATGGTGCAATTGGTGTTCTTGTTTTATAATTGAATCTCCTTTCCTCGTATTTTTAGTTACCATTTTACATCGAACACTAACAACAACAATAACAAAACGTTGTGCTTTTTTTTTTATAAAGTTCAACAAAATTCGTTTAGCATGTGATTATAATTTATATCCACGTGATCGATCCTCTTAATATCAATTTGTAATTAATACATATCGGATCAATAAAACACAATTTATCTCTAGGAAAGTCCCCGGACGTGTAGCTTCCGATGCGGTGCGTAATGTGAAAATTAATACTTTACATTTCCGGTCCTGCGATGTCTTCTCCGTCCACGTTTTGTATTAGAAGAAAATATTGAGTCCTTAATGCACCAGTATATACTTCTATGAGTAATCAATTTTTGATCATCTGTAAATATTTGCACAGATACTTAAGGTAAATTCTGCTTCATTATTGCCAATACCTTGAGCTGTTAATGATTGGCCGCACACATCTTGGGCGTTATAAGATGATATCTCGTGGTGATTAGGACCAAATCATGCCGTTGGGAGGGACAGGTGATACTCACCTTACGTACGTAGGTAATGGTCGATTTGCTTATCATCTGATCGACTACTAATAAGAAACAACCGTATTAGATGTCTTCAATAACATTTATTAAGCAAATATCATATGAAGTATGTTTTGGATGATGCAAAATTGAGCTCATCCCATTATATGACTAAGCTGGAAATTTTCACTTTCTGGATCTATTACCAAATGTTTAAGGTGCAATCAAATGTTTGTGTTGTAGCATACAAGAAGGTAGACTCTGTTGGTAGATTTTATTCCCCGCGGCCTACCATTCCCTTGATGGCCACATTTATCTCTAACGAATAGTAGCACTGTTCATTACATACACACTTCACTCATTATCAATTTGCAATTTAACAGCACTTCTGTCACTTTTGAAATTCATAAGATTAAGGGGTTTTAAAACCCACTTCCTCTCTGTATCAACAGCAGATTAGACCAATTAGAAGTTCTAAGTCTTTGGTCTCTTTCATCACCGATGAGTCCTAGAAGGACGGAAGAACAGCAGTATGTTGAAGTTTAATTCATTTTTGGCATACTTTATATACACTGTTGTATCTTTTATAGGTGCAATCACGTGACGTGTTTATGTCTTACGTTAATCTTTGGGAAATAATAATAATAGTAATGATAATTCGAGGTTCTTTTATACCGCTTTATCACAACCTAGTTTGTAGGTCGTCTGAAAGTGGTTCACACATTATTATCCATGGTTATAGGGCCTTTGCAAACAGCCAATATCTTTCTCAACTCCCTGGGGAGCTTACAGCCGGAGCTGCCATTTCGGCGCTAACAGCTAGCATTCAACAATTCTAGTACTGCCCAACCACGTACACATTTACAGCTGAGTAGCCTGGAACAAGCGGAGTAAAGTATCCTGCTCAAAGATACATCACAGTGCCGTGCCGTGACTCGAACACGCAACCGTTCGGTCACGAGCCCGGCATCCTACCACTAGAATACCTTGCCTCCAAAGCACAAACCATTGTTATTACTCTAAACCAATTAGACGACATTTATTCATGAAAACGTATTTATACCTACCGTTAACGTTTTTTATTTGCTAGGTCATATGTAACTCCCACACATTGAATTAACATCTGTGCAAGTAATTTAGGAAATGTTACTTACTTGAACTCAACATACTTGAAGCTGATGCATCCGACAGCTGTTGCGTTCTGTATCATTCTTAATTTCTATCAGACCATGTAAAGTGTTCATATACAAATATAATTACACGTTCGATTGAACGCCTGACTTTATACCTACCACAATTCCTCATATTGATCTCATGTAAAGTGTGAAAATAGTTGTCTAAAACCAGAACACTTACCAATATTTTGTTATCGATAGAGTCATAACCTCTCTTCTTATACCTCACGCTGTAATTGTAAACATAACAAATCTTTAACCAACAACGCATTTGTCCAATTTTGTATTGTAAGCGTGTATGTGTGTCCTTTGTAGCAAAAATAAACTTACGTTTTAGATGCGTTTTAGGATACCTAGTGAGCATTGATGTATTTGTCCCATTTAAAGTGAATTGTAAGTGTAAGACCTAGGATTTACTCTAGTAAACGGACTCTAATTTGTGGTCGTGGAGTGTGTATTGGCGTTTTATTTGTGTGTGATCTGGTGAAATCTTGAGCAGTGAGCATTTGTAAGGGTGAAATCCCATGAGCTAGTCCTTTTCCGATTTGTAGTTATATTGTCGTCATATTGTACTTTGCGTGTGTCGTCTTTGTTATTCCTTGTTTCATAGAGTTAGCTGTCACCCGAGAATAGTCTTAAGTTAGTTATGTGTTATATAATCTGGAAAATCACTTATATAAATGCGAAAGAAGAATGGGCCCAAACAGGTTTTTTGGGGGCACTCCAGATGTTACAGGTATTTTGGGGCACTCCAGATGTTACAGGTATTTTGGGGCACTCCCGATGTTACAGGTTTTTTGGGGGCACTCCCGATGTTACAGGTATTTTGGGGCACTCCAGATGTTACAGGTATTTTGGGGCACTCCAAATGTTACAGGTTTTTTGGGGCACTCCAGATGTTACAGGTATTTTGGGAATCAACAATACGAAGTATTGAATTAACCCATAGCGATTTTTTTAAACACGTGTGTTTACGTTTCAATTAATAGCAATCATCCTGACCTTTAGCCATTAGCCATTGATAATAAATAAAAAAGACTTTCTCACCAAAATATACTTATATGGGTGGTCGGGTGGTGCAGTGGATAGCAAACTTGCCTTTCATCAAGGCGTCCGGTGTTTAATCCCCTTATCGATTCCACTATCGGACGTGAAAAGGTATGGGGTCAACTGCCCGGTCCGATCACGTAGGTTTTCTCCGGGTACTCCGGTTTTCCTCCCACAATAAGATCCCCCGCGCGCTAGCATCCGGGCCAACAAGAGTGATTAATATAAGTTGAAATAAATTGTTTCATAATTGTTGTAAAATAAATAAAGTTTCTATTTTAAAATATACTTCATATCACATTTCATTGGTTTGAAGAGTTCAAAGCTAAAAAATATTTATTACGCTTAGTCACTGGTATTTGTAGTTCAACCAATGAAAAACATCCAAAGACAAAGGTTACCGATGCACAACTTTGAAGATGATTCCACATCGCAGCTCGTATTTATGTATTGATAATTGGTAAAGAGGAACGCATTGTAATGGGATAATATCTATTTGAAGAAACTAATTTCAATGAGAGTATGCTATCTTGCGCCTCAAGAAATGTGTGTAGTTTATAGTTTAACGAATCAATACAGATTCTTAGTCTATCGAAGATATTGAAAGGTATATGTAGGAGTACACCCTGAAGGTCTGCACGACTCATAAGAAGTAGTATAAATGATCGTCATAATGGTATGACCTTATTGTTTATTGTGTGTTTTACAGATGTATATGTTCTCAAACATACTGCTTTAATAGCGAGTCCTTCAGCTTCATCGTAATAAGATTAACTAAGCGCTGTCAATCATAATAGATTTTTTTTAGGTTGATAATGCAGGTGTACTGTTTTCGCCGTACAGACTTGCCCACCAAGAGTATAGACAGATAGGAAATGATGAACATTGCGGAGGGAGAAGCTTTAAAATGACGATGATTTAATTGCGTGCCTAGCGTGCTCCACCCTTTCGTAATTAGCAAGCAGAATTCAATGAAAGTTTCACAAAATGGTTATGTCACTATGTAGAGATGATTTTATGAAAATCTAAGCATTCCGATAAACTGGGGATTTTTCGTAAAAAATACCGAAAATTTTAATTCCTTTCAAATTCAACACTTTCACATTTATTAAGCGTGTGGCATTGTTAAAAATGTGTCAACAATAAAATAATGAAAAGAAACATTGCTAATCAACCCTACAAATATTTTATTTATCATTAAATATCTACAACATGTTACAAAAAGCGTTTTTTTATTGAAATTGTATGGATAAAAGTTACTAAATACAAACTAAAAGCAAACAGGACACATAGTTTCATACAAAAAGAGTCAAAAATTGAACCAAATACACACAAAGTCTTTATAATGAATTTATTTTACATTTGACAATCATTTTGATCCTGGTGAAAGATGTCTACCTTGAAAAAAACCGGAACTTTTTGCAGAGGGATAGAATTTATACAATGACACCTATTTTCTTAATATACCAAAAACGACAGAAATAAATTAAATTACAATATATAATTGTCAATTTACTGCTCTTTTATGGAACAAAATTACTCTCAATCATGTACACTTTGGACATCATTCCATAGCGCGCTTACGCATGGTATATTAACATGTCAGGTACATATGTAACCATGGGCTATCGCAAGGTTTGCCGTTATTGCGTGCACGCACATGCACTTGCATTGTATAGGGATCGTGATATTTTACAAACCACTATTTTCTCAGAGTTATAGTAATTAATTAACCGATTTATCTGACAGAGCGTAACTCGCTCGACAACAAAAGTCGTAGCGACCAAGAGCTTGTGAACTACTGTTAGCACGTGATACGTACAGGTGAGGTCGGTAAACAAAACACATCAGTCTGCATTCCATGCGCCTCATATACGACCTTCTTGAAGTCGTCTGATCGTATGTCAGTGTTTTCCCGTGAGTTAATAATGTCTTTGTATCATAAGCTTCATTTCTGAAGTACTTGTGATTACACATTTCCAAGTTAAGTCTCGATATCGGGTGTTGACATATCATCGTCACGCACGTGTACTATTGTTTACTCGGTGTTACCATAATTTACACTACGGTAATGGAATGAATGCCCGATAAGCAATACGGAAATGACGACACGAAAATACGACAAGAAAAACATGTGTATTTCGAAGGGTGGGAAGTCCTTAAAAGGAGTTACCTTTCCGTCTCATTTACGACAACTGGGAAAGTTTTGGATCGCACTTTCTATATAAATACCATATGTATTATCATAAACGGCTTACACTTTTTCATTTAGTTAGTGTGGGGTCAGTCACAAATTTGAATGGTTTCTCTCGCATTAGCATATGAATTTTGAGCAAAAACCCCCCAAAAAAGCGTAAAAGCGAGAAAGACTACAGATATATAAAATATGTCAGTCCTGTGTAGTAAAGACAGGGAATCTCAACCCGAGGGATAACGTTTTGAAGTTTATCACGAGACATTGCCCTGTGCTTAGTTTCAAAATTTCTTATTCTGAGGATTGAAATAAGTCTAACATAAGTTATATCATCATTGGCATATAATTGATGACGCGACCCTGGTTAATCTGCATGCAGTTTAACGCAATGATGATGTTTTAAGAAAATAGCGCTTATGAACTGTCCCTATGCAGGTTCAGACACTTATATTTTTTATCGTTATACAAATTTGGACGCATTATCACTCCGTCAATGGAAAAAAGTCTCGCCCAAATAAACTCGATGGATTTGCAATTATAATTACGTGTGATTTGTTGAACGAAAATCATTTCCTGACTTGATCATAAGCGCAACAGAGATGTTTCACTTAAAGTGCAATACGAGAGAGGCAATACTAATACATCCTCTTGTCGTCTCGTACGCAACATTATCGAAATCGAAATTTCATTGATTTTGCTGGGTGACTCTCAAAGAATGCCCTGTGTTAGTGTTAGCCTTTTGGAGAGAAACAAAACAAACTTTGTAACAATATCAAAATTTGGAACAGGAACAAATTAATGGTATATTTAGAAACATAATTGAGCGTAAAGCCAAACACATGCATTTGAGCAAAGGGGTTGCATCTGCCTCGACCATCATTCTTTGACTGGGTAATAGATAATGTCAAAGATGATCAGTACGTTGTTGTTTTGTCCTGGTATTGAACTTTTGTAAAACATTGAGAGGGGTTCCCCCAACGATTGATTGTTGGTAAGTATAGCTTTACGAGCGGTAGCACTTTTATCGACTCCGAAACATGAGCTTATACTTGAGGCAAAGTCCAGGGTCATAGCTCATGAAGGGGACCTAACAAAAGTGCTATCACTGCTATTAGCAGTGTGCTAATGTTTTTTTTATTTTATTGATGCAGGGATAACAAACAAAAAGAAATAATAAGTTTTCATGATTATAGCTTCATAAAACTATCGACTGGGGGAAGCACGTTTTAATGACTTTACTTTATTATATATATAAGGAGAAATATCATATTACTTTTTACATTTACAGTTAGAATTTTACTTAAAAAACAGAATTGATCGTAAAATCACATGTAAAATAGGTTTCACGAGAGATATTCATGTATACTGTGGAAACGTGTGTGTACATGTACGACTGGGTTTTAGAGCAGAGCCTAAAACAAATATGTGATTTAATGTATTTGTCAAGTATTAGAGGCTGACAGCGATTGACGTTTAATAATATATTCAAATACATTTAAACAGCAATACTTAGGGGGGGGGGGATCCTTTCGGGAGCATTTGTAGACACATCTAATTTTATTTATTTGCGTTCATGATGTCCATCGTATTCATTTGGTGTGCGTTTCCTAAATGCTTTTGCCTTCGTTGCTCTCTTTGTAAGAAAAGAAAATGGCATTTTCCCCGAGAAAGTTAATGTATAGCAATAAGTCAAACGGCTGCCTTATCTTATTTATAACACACCTTATAAATTGGTTTGATTTCTTCACAATATCAATTAATTCTTAAACATTAAAAAGCATAACTAGCTAGCAAATAAACCTGTCTCTTCTCCGGTTTTGATAATTTTCACAAAACAGTTTTAAGCCACCAATATCTTTTTATATACACATTTTCTTTAAAAATCTCTCTTGTCGCAGTAAATCCGTTTTTCATGACATTTTCACCAAATATTAACAAAAAAGTTAATTATTTAATACCCCGACAACATCAACTTGTAATCGGAATATTTACTAATCAGTCTCAGTGGTACTGTCGAGTTGACAGATGTATCACGTCAACATGGTCCACTTATTTAAGATAACACAAGTTGCCATGATTCCTGACTTCAGTTACCGGTGCGAGAGGTTATTTTTACTAACAACCTCTGAATCATCATTCCCCACGATTGATCTTTCTACACATAAGATGGTCGTGATGCCAGTCCATTATTTTTATAGACCAAATAACATTAACAAACAACTTCAGTTAACGAACTTACTGAAGCCTGGTTTTGTTTTCAATTACATTGTAGCTTCGATATTCAAAAATGGCAGATATGGTTAATATTTATTTCAAGTGTTTGGTATCGGCGTTCAAGGTGTGAAGTTTTATTAAGCAATAACATGGTCAGGTACTTAAACATGAAAGCATTCATGCACATCAACCATCTTTAACTCTAAACGTCTGCACTATAAAATCTGTTCTATTTGCGTCTATCCGAATAATGAAACGGAGCGAAATATCAATACTGTGGTATAAAATGTTATAAGACAATGCCGCAAAGTGGGCTTTTCCATTAGGATTAAATAAAAAAATTAAGAAACTGATTAATCGATTATACAATCAAGCGTGTTGAGAATTCAGATTGAAGCATGCATTTGCGTAATTTGATTTTCACCATCCAGTAGACCACTCACGGGCAACTTCGTAGATAACATCACATCACGGTCTACGTTAACATAAGTTTGTTTTTATATTTTCGGCTTTTTTTGAAAATTGTAATAACTTCTACGATATAAAATGTTAAGTTGAAAGTCCGAATTGGTTAAAGAGGCCTGTAAAGATAGTACTGTTACATGTAGTGAATGTCTCCTACATGTCAGAACTACTTAAATAAAGTAAATGGTGTATATTTGTTACGTCTTTTAAGAAAAAAAGGCAACTCACCCTTTACGTTATAAAACACCTATGATATACGGAAATGTGATAAACGAAATGGTCAATCAACATGAAGTAACGAAGGATTCTTTACAGTGATAATTCAAAGAATACAATAACAAATCAAAGTTATATCCATGTTTACCTATTTGAAATGTTTTCATTTCTACTGTTTCAGAATATGATTTTAACTAACTTAATCCATAGGTCTGTGATGGGTCGAAATGAAAACTGTGGTATCAAACATCGAAGAAGTAAGCCAATACCTGGTCCTGAAAAATATTTTCTAATGTTGACTTGACATAAGAAGCCATATTTAAATTTGGTTAATTTCCCTGTATTTCTAATATAACAATATACGACAAAAGATTCTTCTTTGCTCCTTTCTCAATGGTAATATATTTCTCTTATTTTTAGCCAACGACAATCGACAAAAGTAAAGGAAATATTTACAAAGAGAACCTTCAACAATATTCAAAGTGAATTAGACGAAGTGTTCGAGAAATGCACACATTTTGTTTTGCTTCATTGACAAAAACCATGCAGATTTAGTTCAAAGCCAAATAATGGCAAGTCCTCAAAACGAGAACCGGTATAACTACGACGAAACATCGAGGCAAATCCTGCGTTGTAAGTTTCTCCCCGTCAGCAGGGAGAACCATTGAATAACAATTTAACTGCGATATGTCTCCACTTAATGTGTTAATATGAATTCGTGCAAGATAATTATATCATTAGCAATATATAAACTGTACAGGACCAAAGAATAAAGAAAAAAAGAGAAAACGCTATACTTTTTATAATATTCTATAATTTCCTGGTGCGTACGTTGAAAGCAAGTGTACGACTAATTACCGAGAACTTTTATTTATCTGATTAATCATTAGGAATTTGTTAGGTGCTGAAGTATCGGCATCGCTTCTTCGGGAAAGCCGTTCGGCTAGTTATCGTTCTGAAGAGCTTCGTCGCTTCAGCGCTCAAGCATTGTTACGTCACGTATGGTGCTCGTGCTTGGCGCCATTATGATTGTGTTTCACAACTCGATATGTCGGCGGGAATTCGTTCAGGGAGCGTAATTAAATTAGTGAGTACTTCAAAAATCGAACACATTAACGACACGTACTGTTAGAATGAAACACGTAATGTTCTAATATATATTCGTTTGCGTCTAAAAAAAAAGCGCTTTGTCTGAAAGTACAGCTGACACCGAACCCCTTAGACGAAGGAATAATCTTAATCGATATCGACACTGGTCAGTTTTATTATTAAATGCAATTTTTACATAAATATACATGGAATTATATATCAACGATAAATATCTCCGAACCGAATATAAATCTGGGTCATAGTTACGATTGACACTCGGGCTAGGCTTTGGTTTCATAGGTTTTAGCGTTCTACATGTTCATGTATCAACAGCTTTGGTCATTTAAGGACGTTCCTCTTTGTGTGTATTATAAATGCGTGCATGTGTGTATGTGTGCTAGAGGCAAGGTATGCTGGTGCATTTGCCTCCCTGCGACAACGATGATCTTAATCCAACTTTAGAGTTTTACCTCATTAAAATACCATACCGAAGGCATTATGCAGAGTATTCCAGCCGGTCACATTATACTGACAACGGGTGAAACAGTTGTTGCCATTTCCCTAATTGCGGAACCTTAAGCAGGGATAACAATATAATCTTAATGACTTTAGTATGACTCTCCAGAATGGTAGATCAACACAACAATCATGCAGATATCCTTCTGTTGATATCTGGTTATTGCGAATCTAACCGAATTCCTTAATATGCGAACATAAATAGGTCATTATCACAAAATAACAATAAAGATATTATCAATATCGAGGACGGGACGGAAATCATCATAAAATCGGTCAAACTACTGTTGGCGTTGTACTGTAGCACGACTTTAACATTAAAAGCTTATTCTACCAACGATATATCATAAATTATAGTCATGTTATAACTATTTGTACACAAAATGTCTAATAAATCAATTGATAATCTTTCATTTATCGATATTAATTTCATAATATTATAATTACGGAGGGGTACCCACTTTCTGATCAGATTTTCAACCTTCATGGTAACAACATACAGTAAAATATTGGTATGTCAGTAAAACACTGAGACAACTTTACATATCGAGTTTTTTCTGTATGTTATTGCCATAAAGGCTACCATCTGGTCAGACAATGCGTACTCCTCCGTAACAGCAGGTTTTGACTCCAAGATCATGACTCCTGGATTTTTTGTTTGTTATTATAGAGTCACCTCTGTATCTGTTGCACTCTTTCAATATGGAATAAGAGTTCTAATTTTAACTTGGTTTGTTGACGCTGTGGTACGATATCTTTCTTTTCTATTTTAACACCAAACAACTTGCAGGTTAAATAATCTTGACGATTGCGGTCGCGTTCGTTTACCATCAGTAGCCATAATAAGCAGGTGTGTCAACGTAAATAGGTGCAAGTCGATAATGAAAGGTTTTATTCAGGTAAAAACGATAACTCTTGTATTGATATTTATGTTACTTGCTTATACAATGATACTTGCTCGATACACTTCATTAAAGCATTCATATCTAAAAATACCACCATTTTCCACCGGGCATCCCCCTAAAGTATTTAAGAGGTATGAAATGTGCGTGTATTAATGTGGAATATATGACAAAGGTGAGGGCGTGTTGGTAAAAGCTTTTTTTGAACATTTTGAATCCAAAGTTAAATCGTATACCGTATTGTTAAAATATATGTTGATTATATATATATTGCATGTAAAATGCAATAGGATTGTGTCTTAACTTTAGTGCATGCAACATACGTCCTAGGTGACCTAGATGATCAATTTATTCAGATTAGCCTGTTCGTTTTCTCAACATTTGTCACGTTATACCTTACCTTTGTTTTCCTAGCTGACGTCTTGTCTTCCTGGCTGCCGAAGGAACTAATTGTTTTTAGACACAATATTCCGGTACTTGATGCTGGAAGACCCGCCTGGTTGTCACGTCCATTAGTGCAATTTACACCAAATAGTGTTTTTGCAGTGCTGAGGAAAGACAACAATTTGGCATTATTCCCCTTTGTTGAACTCTCTGTCTCCACTTGTCGGTCTGCCCATCCCGCGTGCTTCATTTGCCCTGACTGATAGTTGTTTGGTTTGTTAAGTCAGCAGACAATCAAAACTTCACACTTATACAATGTAGCAAATGTTACACAACTTGTTTGTTTTTCCCAATCAATCAAAAGCGCTAATATATTGACATCGGTCGTCAACACATGGTAATGTATCAACACCGAACCGACCATAAACACTATTTAAGGCCAACTATAGAGGTAACCTAGTCGGAACATTCATATCGGGTAAATAACAGCTTTAATTAGATATTTTGTTTTGTTAACAAATCTTCAACACTACACAAACATTAACGCATGTTCCCTCACTCGACAAAGCAAATTCGTCGAAGATGTATCGCACAATGCTTACTATTCCCATTTGAATAAGAAGCACATTTTGGAAGCACTGCGTTTGCATAATATGTTGTAAAATTATACATGCATACACAAGTTACTATCGATATTTATTGTCTATATGGAGACCAACCTGTAGAAAAAATCTTTTGAACATTTACTTGGATGGTCTAATAACACGGCACTGTGTTATATCTTTGAGCAAGATACTTTACTTCGCTTGTTCCAGTCTACTCAGCTGTAAATGAGTACGTGGTTGGACAATGCTAGAATTGTAGAATGCTAGCTGTGAGCGCCGAAATGGCAACACCGGCTGTATACTCTCCCAGGGAGTTGAGAAAGATATTGGCTGCTTGCAAAGGGCCTTTAACCACGGATAATAATCTGTGAACCGCTTTCAGACGACCTACAAACTAGACTGTGGTAAAGCGGTATATAAGAACCTAGAATTATTATTATTATTATTATTATCAATTGATCAATCATTTATTATTTTCATAAGTATAGCATTTAAACAAAGAGATTACATATACACGCAAATATAGAGATAAAAATTAAAAAGATGAATGGAAACGTCATGGTCAGCAATCGTAGCACTTTGCTGACTAGAATGGAACATGCTAATATAACATAAACAGGTACCAGTCCGGTCAAGTACTTACGATATGGATGATATATCTATCTGCTTATGTTGTGTGCCTCAATCTTTAGAATCTCAATTGCAAACATGCTCTCCAGTACGTCATTACCATGACGGGCTAGTATTTAAATCATAGGAATGTGAATGTAAAGCATGGAAATTTGGTCTCACTGATTCATATGAAAGATGTTACACCGTTAGATTTTAGGGTTGATATTCTATCAAGATGTATTCATACTTCGTTAGTTAAACTATTAATTACTCTGTGACTTACATATACCTTGTATATTTGACAGGAAACACCACTATGTTGTATTTATATGTAAGTTCATTCCCCCTTTTGTTTAATATTCAACTTAGTTCCTGCTATACATTTTCGTACTGTATTAACTTTGACATTGTGTCACATATTTGAAAAGTAGTTTTAGACCAATTTGGATATGCACCTCGTTGCACCTAACATCACCGATGAGTCCTGCAATAATGAAACAGCTGCTTTGGCGCAGTGTAATTAAGTTTTACCAAATGGTATAGGTACAATCACATGTGTTTGCCTTACATTAATATTTCAGTCAAATGTTTTGTTATTAAAAAAGATTTTGCCGTCCGGGCAGGTGAGGGGGGCTGTTTTATTTAAATAATATTGCCATAAACGACTCACACCAATCTCTCAGCTGCACCCAAATTATTTATGATTTATAACCGAACTTTTCCCCCTTGCTTTGTTTATAGTCATTACCAACTGAGTACAAAGACCCTGCGTGTCGCTAGATCTTCCAGGCATTTCGTTATGGTATGTCCGTAAGTGACTACATTTCTTTATGCTTTATTTGGCAATGTCATGTACGCTATAACCCTTTGACGTCTAAATAAGCAGTATATTTATATTTATATCGAATAAGGTTTTCATCCATATATCAAAATGGATGAAAATATAACTATCAGAGGCAAATCATATAACCTATATAACTCTCATTAAATTGGCTGATATATTCACCATAATTGTCTAATAATAATAGTTCAATTCTTATAATTATATCGTTGATATTTTAGAGTATGATTTATTGTCAAAGATTCAGATACCAGAGTGAACTAACCAAACCTCGTACTGTTTAGGTAGTAGTTTACACAGTATTTCAAAGGCATATGCTTACGTTCTCAAAATTAACTAAACCAAATTACATATTGGTATGTTTGCCCAACTTCAATAATATCAGTGTTATGTATATGTATACTGGTCTGTGAGATATCTTATCATATCATTTATGGTCTAAGGGTATGTAACTCTATTCCGGATATCATATCATTTTTCCTTTTTGGTTTTATTGGTTTTCACCTTATTCCTGATAAGTTGTTCGGCATTGGTAATATTATTGAGTCAACGAAAAAAATGAGACAGCAAGTTGATTTATTCCCTTAAACTATGTTACGTATAACATGGTGGAGAATCTTTTAGACTATGTTACATTACTAAACGTTTGAGAATCTGAATGTCGGCGTCTGTTTAGTTATACCCACTACTACACTTGTTAGTGAAACCTTATCAGAATTACCCTATTTGTCTGACCTCATCAGAATGACCTTGTTAGTTTGATATTATCAGTATGACCTTGTCAGTGTGACCTTATCAGAAGACTTTATAAGCTTGACCTTATCAGAATAACCTTGCCAATCTGACCTTATCAGAATTACATTGTCAGTTTGACCTTATCAGAATGACCTTGTCAGTGTGACCTTGTAAGCTTGACCTTCTCAGAATGACATTGTAGAGGTGACTTTGTTAGTGCGACCGTCCTAGAATGACCTTGTTTGAATGATCATGTCATAATTACCTTGTCTCACTGAAACGAACTCAACAAGGAAAATAACTGTCCTCGTCATGTAGGACCATAACTTCTGGTACTGCAGGCAGTTTCCACATGCAAAATTATCAAGACTGCGCTGTTTTAATGCGTACTCAGCATCAACGCATTGTGTTACAGTAATTCATTTACGGATGATTCATGTTTAATAAAACAAAAACCTGTATTTTCCCTGTCCTTTTGGAATTGCAATTTGGACAGAATGTGGTGAACATGCCGATGTTAACAGGAACATAAATGTCTAAATAGATCAGCTAAGATTAGTATGTATCGCCTTTGTGTTGTCGCAGCGTTGCATTGTCTGTATCGGTTATGTCTGATAAAGTATACATATGAACCCAACAATCGTATAACAAAAAGTATAAAGCACAGCTGATTGATCCATTTGTGCGTCGTTATTGGCGACAACCTGTTGTGTTATCAATTTCATCTCAACCATGTGTCAATGTTATTTAAAGTAACGATGAAGGAGTCTACATTCTAACATCGTTAATGATGATACATGTGCTCGTTAATCCAGTACACTGCCTATGTTTCTGTATCTATAAGGTGATCAGTATCTGTCGACAGGACGCCTGGGGTCAATAGTTCACGTAAACCTTGATGTCTGTCGGAGGTATCACTGGTGTGGTTAGTACGTAGATACTGTATTGGTCTATTGCAAACAGTTTTCACATTAGAAAAAAAGTAAATAAACAAGTGACGTAAAATTCGTATTAATATTTTTGCAGAAGCAAGGATCTCTTTTACAACAAAATATTATATCCTCGGGACATTTTGGATAAAACAAAAAGAAATGATGACGCATGCCACAATCATATGTAATGTCACTTGACCACCTTAAAGTATATGATTCCATTTATGAATTAAGCAAATCAATCCATTTTTTAAGAAGCACTTAGAGCATGGCCACTTGACTTGAAAGTCACCAAAAATAGATTCCACGAAATAAACTATATTAGCAAATCAGTAAAAAATTGAGATCGCTTCAAACGTCTTTAACTGATCTGCCCGTCCTATTTGTGACATTGAAATTAAATCATGGAGTAACAACAATCACAATTGTTTGGGATATATCAAAGGTGTCAATTATCACTGAGTTTCACAACATATGATAACAAAATACTATTTGGTTAACTTCCATATATAACCGGATAATCGTGTGATAAATGGAATAAACGTGACTTGAACGGATGAAATATGGCCAAATGCTATACTTTTTATATGGAGCGACATCTTTTTATCTTTCTTTCTTTATATTATGACTATTTTTCATATCAAGGCAAGATTTTGTTATCAATGTGTAAAAAATAAAACGCAATTATGAACAGTAGCACTAGGGCAAAATATAAACTAAGAATAAATTTACATCGAAACCCCTGAAAAATTACAAGGAGAATAGGACCAGGTTCTCCGGAAGGCTAAGCGTCTTCGACATCATCTACGATGCCTGCCATGCAAATCTGTGTTTGATGTCATAACATAAAGCATACATTGTTATTATGGGCTAATTCACCACTTGATGTGAACAAACCATTCGCCAGTTCGTCTGCTTCTCCGTGAATGGTAGACAGTTTACCTAATCAAAGATATGTCAACTCAATTAGTATCCCGCGTAGAGGAGATTGAAGACGTGCTTATTTATATATATATATATACGTTAACATAATCGTATGCCATTGATGGGACATGACTGTATCAGGTGTCGTCTAGGGCAGTGCAACGAGGTTGCGCAAACTGAATTTTCAAGAATTATAGCCATTTTCTTCCCAAGAGAGATATATTTTGTATCGTCGTTATATTAAATGAGAAACATTGTTTTTATAATTATTTGAAATTGCAAACTCAATATTATGTAACAAGAATTAACTGAAACAAAGAAAACAAGTAACCAAAAAGTGTCTGAAATGTCGTCATATGTGTGCATTCAGAAACGCTCTGTTTTGCTTTCTGCATCGACTTGTAAGTTGTTTGATTAGTTGTTTCTTTAGCTCGTGTTCCTAATGACTATTCGTTGGTCCTTTGTTGGTTTGAGAGTACATAGTGTGCTTAACTTGTACAACTTCAGCGGCATTAATATTATAAATCTACTCATATTTGCTCACAGTTTAGTTTTAATTGGTGTGTATAAACATATTCTTTACTTTGTAAGAACACATATTCTTATTAATGTTGAGTAATTTTGATATTCCATCTGGCTTTCTTTAATGAATATAACATTAATATACACTGTAACATTACCCAACCAATAAAAATCACATGGATATGCGTATTAACACAATACGCTGATGCTTTCTTTCTTTCTGTTGGTTCCATTTCTAGTTTACTTCAGACAGAACTTGTTGTTAGTGGTGCAGAACAAAATCTCATAGCAAAGGTGCATTTCATCTAGATGTCCCTGTTATCTCAAACAAATGTTATAAATAATCTCTAATTATGATCATTCTTCACTTTTGAATTTAGCCGAGAAGAGACATCCAATTGACAGAAGATACACAACAGGCTTTCCTTGAATATATGGAAAGCAAAACAAGTTGCTTTGGAAATTTGTTTGCTGCACAACATGAAGCACCCATTGTGATGTCTTTCGTCAAATACGAAGAAATTAATAATACCATCAACGTTTTAATAATCGTAAAACAAGGTTCAATTAGACAAACAATGAAATTGAATAGGTGAAGATCAGGTACCCGTTCGTTTTTAGTTATACTGCTACGCTGTAATGTTTGACACTTATCCCAATATATTGTAAACATGCCTCTGACCATACTGGTGGAGGCAGTCGTGTTTCTTGTATCCTAAACATGCCCGTTTACTGCTTTATATACACACCGTCAATATATATTCCTAACTTATCTCCAGACTTGTTCTCGTCATCATCTTTGTTCGACATACCGTAAACATTTGTAGACAGACGTATTATGTACAGTCATTCCACCTTATACTAGTGGTTATTTTATCTCTGGACCATTAACATAACCAATTATGCTTATTAAATCTTGACAGGACGCTTCCTCTATCCCGTTACACTCCCGTCAAGTGAAGGTTGTCTTAGCATTTGCAATCAGTACCGTCTGTGAATCAGCGATTAGCTGAACCGTGTTTAGATTTTGTTGGGATTTAATGTGCTATGTAATTGAAATTGTCAGAAACCAAAGTTCGTAGATGTTGTTATTTATGCATCAGCGACAGTGCGGCCATTGTTTTTTCCAATTGACAAACGTGTCTGAGTTACGACAAAATTCCTTACACAAGGGCGAAACCCAGACATTAAATATAGGATTAAAGTGTTTCTTAACGACGGGTTACAAATTATAAAGTGTAACATTGGACATTTCGTTGTTCTTGTTGATGTGAACTCGTATATGCTGTCATTTGAAAGACATTTATGCTATACAGGCGTTCATTTATATAAGTACTATTGTATTCCTACCTAGCAACCATTACGGTATGAGTTGATAGTATGGCTTGTCCTTTAATGGTGTTCTACCATTTTATGTCTTTCTAGTGTACTAATGTATAAATAACTGCATAAATCACTCTTTTTGTCTTTAACCTTCAATCATTGTGTGTCACTAACCCTGCTTTATTCATTCCGTATATAGTTGGGGTTAAACAAAGACAGACAATCTAACGATTCTACAGACTAGCTCCGTTCTGAATCTTTCTGATTTACAGTTTCTTTTGATTGAAATTCAAACCACTTGATTTAATATGTATGTCTTTTATGATGAACGTAAGACACGCACATGATTGCACCTTTATTGAGGTCTGAGAAGAAATTCGTGTAAGCTAAAGAGAAATATTTCCTAGTAAGCGGCTTGTATTTCACCCGGGTAACGCACTCTCCACTCAGGACTGATTTTCCAAGGGAAACAGCTACAAGATGCTGTGAGAACAAGACTCAGCATTTTTGTCAAGTTTTCGGATCCCTAAATATGTACCAATGTCGATGCATCCGTGTCACAGTTGTTATTTTAATGTCGTCGAAGGGATCACAACTTGGACCTTTGGCTAGTTAGTCTTAAGCTCTGCAGAATAAGCTAAAACTTCAGTATGAGGCGGCTAGCATTTTACCTAAATGACATATGCATGATTGACTTCGCATAGACATATGCACTTGTTCTGCAAATGAAGTCCACACTTCACATGATTATAAATGTGTTCCGGTCTTTTGATCGGGAAGCTGTCGTTCATTTTAATTCAGTTAAATGAGAGATTCTCCTGCATTACCGCATAGTTTAATACTATTTGCTGTTAACGTATCGCCTACTTTTCAATTTGTTATCGGGGTGTTTGTTAGTGTGATATAATGTTTTTTTCAAAGATGACTCTTTCCTCTGTAATAGCATACCTGTCTCTGTTCTATTTTTACTTCTGTTGACATATATACATGATGAAGCAAGGGTTTTCTACATGAGAAACTAAAAACTACGATAACGATATTTTACAATTGTCCATATTACCAGATTTAGAGTAACGTGTTTAAGTATCAACAATGAGAAAAAACAGGTCGATCACGTTGACGTAGTTCGGTGAGTTTGACATCTTCTCGGTTCCTGTTGTTGTCTTTTCTTTTTGTGAATTGAGTTCCGCTTTGGTCCTTGGTGCTGTGATATATATAAACTTTATTTATCCTGCCTTATCCACAGAATAATTTAATCATCTATCGTGGTACCTGTATCGACTTTTGAGCATTTAATATTTTATTTTCTGTAAGAACTGTTGGCAGTCTGTCTCTACGCCTTTCAACGTGATCTAATACATGTACGACATTGTGACATGTAATCAATCCTTATTACTAAAATTCTTCAAATTTTGACATTGTTTGTCACCTAACTATACCTCATTAGGAAACTCTCACTTCCAGAAAGTAAACAGGGTATGCACTTTGACATTTCCAACCGCCGTTACGTTAGATGAAATGACATCTCCATGTTATATTAGTGATTGACATTTCCTGTCGGTATCAATTTGTCAAATAATAAGGTCTGAAAATGCAGTCAAACGTTAATGAACACTGTAAAATATCAATAAACATAGGATTACGTTAATAAGTAACATGGAATCAAGGAATTTCACCAACAGACTAATATGTACTTTTAGACGCAGGCAGACGATACTCAATACGGATAAACAGGGATTTTGAGCAATGAGCCAGCAACGTATTTGGGTCAGATGTCCTTCAGGATTACATTGTATACATTCGAATACGTCATCAGTGGACATCTATCAAGGTTACTGTGGGAAACCGTTAAATTGTACATTGTTAGACCAGCACCAAATTGCTAATGAGTCCTGAGTTCCACGTAAGAATTCTCTTATTTCATGTACAGAACACATTCAGAATGAATATATGAATATATAAGAATATACAAAGCACATGATCATCATCAGTCTTTGAGATCATTTCTGTTTCGTACATAAGTTAATCTTTGCGTCAAGCGGTTATTCCAAGCGGAGACGATATATAAGTGTGGCAATACATTTTACTGTCTTCAAAATAACCCAGGAATAATTGACTGTAATCATTTTCGAGCAGCAGCAGAGCAAAATGATTATATTCAATCAAAGAACTGTCTGAATGTATCTCCTCCTGTGTGAAGACACATAATGTGAGAAGGTCGACACCAGGGTCCTAAACCTGGGAGACCTTCTATTGTATTGCAGGGAAAAAATGAAAATTATGAAATAATAAGACCTGTTTAAAGACAATAATTCATGAACACCACATTAAAAATTTATAAAAAGCAATTTGAAAGGTCGGGAGTAGATTGTTTTTATAGTTCTAGCAAATCGTATTTCTAGTATCTTTAAAAGTCTTACCAAAGAGTAAACAAGCATGATCGATTTTAATGGTACCAGTAACGTCACAGAGATAGCGTCTATTCATCATTTAAGAAATGAGAGCTGAAACATTAAGAAAATAAAGGATAATGAGCAAGCAAGCTATGACATATTAGCAAAGAAACGTCAGGAGGAAACTAGGATGGGACTCGTTCTTCATCCATATAGGCTAATAAACACAAATCAGGGGTAATGCTACCTCGAAGACTACTGCAAGAGCAATAGACGTTTTAATGACTGATGTTATATAAAATTCAATCTATGACCTTGTTCTGATGATGACATTCGTGAGATTGAGAAATTACTGCGGTCTAGAAATTGTCACAACTAGCAAAGATCAGGTACAATCGGAAGCAAGTCATTGTTATACTGCAGATCAAAGAGAGCTTTGTTGACGGAACCCTTGCTAGTACAATAGCTATACCACCAGACTTGTGTCTGTGCCGTTCATTGAACAATCCTAGCGAATGCATGGCGTCCACAATAATCCTTGATATACTCTGATGTTTCTACAAGTTTTGAAAGAAATGGAGGTGACGCTCGTGCAATGTATCAATCTTATATTCAAAACATTTCCTGTCAGTCATCATTCTTTCCATTGCGCGTTTAGGTCTACCTTTACTCACTAAAAACTCCATTCATACGTATTTTTTCTATTCGTTTTTTTTTTAAATTATTGTTTTCAAAGAGAACGTGTCACCTTACTATTGAAGACAACAATCGATTAAACACTGCAACATGTTTGTATCTAATACAAAATGTACTTAAAGATCATTAAACACTTCCAAACCAGTTTAGGTCGTAAGAATACGGAAACGTTGATTGTGGTCGATTTTAACGACCTAAGACTGGGAATCTTAGCGTCATTTTAAAAACAAACAACCATTGAAGAGTCCTACATAAAAGTCAAACTAAATCAAGACGCTAAAATTGCCTTATGTCTTTCACATAAAGCCGATTAGTAATTATTTGTAGATAACACAGAAGATGTCAATGAAGCCTTGGTCATCTGTGTTGCTTTTTAAGGTAAATGGCGAGTGATTGGTCATCGCCTGGTGACGTTCACATTGGGAAGATGATCGTAAGACACACATATGTGGTTGAAACTATAAAATTCGTATTTGCTAGAGTATGTCAAAATGGTGGAGGGAATACAAAATGGGGACTAAGAAATTCATCAGCATAGCCTGCAACCTTGTATCTTGAAAGATGATCGTAGGACACACACGGGATGAACATATAACACATGAATAACAATGTATCATCCAGCATTTTGTACTTCTAGGGCTCATCGGTGATGCGGGAGGAACAAAAATGTGGAAATAAAACTGGTCTAAACTACTGTTGAAACAGAATGGAGTCTACGTTGATACATTTTAAAAGTATTTTTTTTTACATTTACATTGCAAAAAAGCATAGAGTTGCATAGCAGGGATCAGTCATCTTATGTAAAATAGTGTTTAAGCAGTTCTGCTATGTTTGATATTGATAGTGACATCTTTCATATAAAGCTGCTAAGATATTTTTGTGGTCAGTAACAACCGATTGTCGATGGAACATTTCTCAGCGAACAATGCAAATTTTAGTGTCAATTTTCATCGATTTAATGACAAAAAAAACACATTGTAACACACGTGCGGAAACATAAAATGTGACATAAAAGATGAAATAAATAAGCTCCAATACAGGTAATTGTAAACTTGTTTGTGAGTTTGTGGGTGACTTCATCTCACTGCGATCAACCAAGAACTCAAAATAAAAAAAATCGACTCAAATGATGTCACGCGTAGTGACGCGTCGTATAAAGCCATGCAAGAATCATGCAGAAATACTAACTAGGGCAATACCGAATATGACTTATTACAATAACCTCAATAGTAAAAAGCTCAATTTATATGAAAGCACTTCTTAACATTTAGCCCGCAGAATGTAATTGTAGCGAGGCAATTCAAAGTCATTATTAAGCTTTTTAAGAAACGGATGCTGACAGGGGGTGTTCCCGTAATTGGGATGAGATGAGCATCGCGTCTATCATGTCGAGATTCGGTGACAGTGCACCATTACAGCTCCAATCACACTAGTTATTTTACTGGTATTTCTCCATATAACACGGACAAATTGTTCTGACAATCTGAAGGAACTGTTGCCTTCATATTTGATATTTTTGTCAACTTCTGATTTATATATTTGTATAACGTTTGACATGATTTCTCTTTTAATATTTTTTAAAAGATCTCCGTTTGTCCAAACCAATTGTTAGAAACTAGTTAAGTTCTAGCCAACGTCTGTCACACATTTTGACAAACGACGTTCGCTCATAAAACGGTAATACTTTACACATCAAAACAACATTTCTGTGTGAAGTATATTATATATACAGGCTGTACATCAGTTGTGACAATCTTTTTTGTGATGAACGATAAGGATCTATATCAACTCTAAGACCGCAATTCTTTGAAAACTGATAAAATTTGATACAAACTGAAGCTGTCACATCATATAGCTAAAACGGTTTGTGATATGTGTCGCTCTCTTGATTCTATTAAGGTTTCCACATTTTTCATCATGTATTTGGAGTTTTCTGACGGTGTGTTTCTGGCATGTATATTGTAATGGGGATTGATTCGAGGATAAGTTGTAACACAGTGTGGTTTGATACCTTGGTGGATTTTGACAGGATCACTGACCGACATTAAAGACCCTACATATCGCCCTTTGTTCCTTATCTTTTAAGGAATCGTAGAATTAATACCATAGAAATGGACAGTGAAGTTAGGTCGATATGGTAAAAGAAGGGGAGGAAATGGGTTTTGACGCCCGTATTATATTAGGTATCACCGATCGATTTGGGAGAACTGATCGAGTTGTATAAGGCTTTCTGGGCAGTATGTCCCTAGCATGTGTTACAGTGCGTGGAACGGAGAGGGAGTCCACGGAGATATAAAACCTGTCTGTTTGATAATTTCTTGGGATTTGAAGACCATAATACGAACTCCGATATATTATCAAGAATCAATTATTTGTCAGAAAAAAATGAACCAACGTCATTGGGCGATATTCCGTTAGGACTTACAAACTATACAATTGGTTGGTTACTTGCCGCCTCTCGTAAACACCGACACCAGGGAGTTGTGAGACACTCTGATATACCAGGTAACTTTTCAAAGCTTTTAATTCTATTTTTTTTTCTAGAATGTGGCATAAAAGGTTACTTTTAATATGTTTTTATTAAATAAATGTGTCATATTTTCGATTTCATTGGTTTGTTTTTGTGAGAGTTGCTATTGATGGAAATATTTTTTAAGTTTTTCAAAATTGACATTAAAAAAACACTAACAATTTTAAAAAGGATACGCCATATGTTGAAGACCATTTATTTAGCTCGACATTAATTGTGTTTCAAATAAATTTATCAAAATTGCGTTTATCGAATTGAATTTTGCGATTATTTCAACAGACAAACAAAGTTTACTTTGAGTCATGTTAGCCTATGTATTGTCATCCGTGTTTCTGCTTTTTGTCGATGTTCATGTGTTAAGACTAAACTAGATGTTTTTACTATTTAGAAGATTTGACGAGGTCATCGATAAAAATGTTATGTGATATCGGCCCATTTTTGCCTTTTTTTTGTTATATTGGAGGCACTTCGCTTACGTACAATATGTTTTCTACATGTACCATACTCCGATCAATCTTCCTTTGTCTGCATAAATAACACAGTTATGGTGAAAATTACCTTCTTTATTCGCAAAGAGATTCATTCTCGAATTAAAATTTCTGTTAATAATAAATTTCTATGATTACACAATATGATTAAAAAATCACTCAAATGCAAAATTCAAGTATTTACAAACAAACAAAAAAGTTCGCGAAATAAAGTAAGCGCGAAATCGTATCATAAATAATATTTTACAAAATTATTATTATAGACGTTTTGTCAATTCTAGGAGTCCATGTCAGTTTTTGAAGAGTTTTTGAAACCCATTCTGTACATTGAGTATATATCACAGTCGAGTCCTTTACATTGTTATACAGTGTTTGTCTCGTGATAAACTTGACATGCGATATATTGGCCTGATTGCTAGACTTACTGGGCCTGACTCAATCACGAGCTAACTTGTATCAGGGCCCACTTGTATAAAACATCTCAAAGTTGGGAAAATCTCAAGCAATGTGTTGTCTATGGGAAATCTTAGACTTGGGGAAATCTCAAGAGTTGAGATGTTTTATACAAGGGGGCCCAGAGCTAATGAGGGTGAAATGTGATAGTCTGTAACAGCATTTTCATTTTCGGACAATTATTTGAAATATGATAACTTTTTTTTAAGTACAAATGTATGTCTAAAACGTTTGTTTTTAATTTTTCTATTGTTTTGTAAACTTGTTTATATCTATTTTCCTGCTCCACTATGTTATAGCTTTGTTTGTCACAATAGCTCAACATTGTTAATGTTTCAGGTTTAATGTATGCGGTTATTGTCGTATTTTGCGTCAAATATCTTTATCAAAGGACCATTGTTAATGCAATAAAGAATAGCAAAACGGCAAAGTGATTGACAAGATAAATTGTCTAAAAAATTTAAAAAAAATATGAAAGAAATCAAATTTCGAAACTACATCACCCTATTGTTCTTGCAGTATAGAATATCGGGAGTCGTGGGAAACGAACTAATATTTGTATATTTTGTTTTCTTTCCATAAATTACAAAAATGCATAATGCAAGAGGATTCCAACAACCCAGTAAACACATTTATCAGGATTACTACTATCCGTAAAAGCTCTGCTATGATGAAGGCAAGATAATTTAAGATATCCCTGTAAAGTACATGAGTATATCCGATATATGATAGCACCTCAAACATATATATCATTATATCACACATTCAATAGTGCTCAAGACCTGTTACAATCCACAAACATCACCACTGCGTGGGAGAAAGAATAATACACGTTTTTAGTTTACGAAAATAGGAACATGATAGATGCCAATAGAAACAGCTGAGGAAATGGATTAAAACTTATTTTAATTGTACAATTATGTAACAAAATTTGTTTCGTTAATTAAATGCATGTAAGTCTTAATTTACCATAAGATAATATTTGCTTTTTGAATTCAGAAACGATTGTTCAGCAACGTCAGTAACAGGTTTTCTTCTTCGAAACTCATCATGATGTGTGATCACATTTCTATGTTATATTAGTTTCCCCTACAATTAAAATTGACAATGAAACCTAAGCCATATTACATTATATTTCTCTATGTTTGATTTGCTGGTCATAGAAGGTTTATGCAAGATGAATATAAGACACACACATACGGAGGCACGATAGTTTAGTGGTAGGACGCCGGGCTCGCGACCGAAGGGCTGCGGGTTCGAGTCACGACACGGCTCTGTGTTGTCTCTTTGAGCAAGATACTTTACTCCGCTTGTTCCAGTCTACTCAGCTGTAAATGAGTACGTGGTTGGGCAGTGCTAGAGTTGTAGAATGCTAGCATTGAGCGTCGAAATGGCAGATCCTGCTGTATACTCCCCAGAAAGTTGAGAAAGATATTGGCTGGTTGCAAAGGCCCTATAACCACGGATAATAATTTGTGAACCGCTTTGAGACGACCTACGAACTAGGTTGTGATAAAGAGGTATATAACAACCTTTTTTTAATTACATATGAATGTACCTTTAAAATTCGGTAATTGATGCAGTTTGCCAAAAATGAATTACACTTCATCATACAGCTGTTTCGTCCTTCTAGGATTCATCGGTGATGCCAGGGGTCAAAAGGATCAAATAGGTATATACTACTATTGAAACAGCAGGGAAGGTGCATACAATCCCTTAATCATATTATTTTCAAATCTGAGAGGACAATGGTTTAATTTCATATCAATAATGAGTAACGGGTGTATACTGAACCATACCATTACTCAAAAGAGATAATCGTGGTCATTAAGGTTACGACACACCTCGAGGACTAAGAAATTCGCCAACACTGGCAACAAAGTTTACAAGACGCATACAGGTGATACCCCAACAATTTGGTAATAGGTACAGTATGCCAAAATAACATTACGAAGCACCACGTAGTCTTTCTAAGATTCATCAGTGACGCTAGGGATCAAAAGGCTACACTTACATACAAATGTACAACATGTGTACATTGATTTAAACCCAGTGTATTTCCTTGGAGAAATACCACCAACCGACTTTATCACTATATGTTATTGTAAAACAACGCCGCTGATCTTTAGATATGTATGCGTATTTGCATATCACGACCGTTTGATAATTTGATCCAAATTGAAATAATATGATATCATTTTTCATCTTGTCCGATCAATGTCAACAAATGTTTCATTCAACGCATTCAGTTAAACAATAATGTTTTGAAACTGTTATGATATACGGTTTTACATAGGTAATGACCGTTTAAACAACCACATCCGGTAGTTGTATCCAAACTTTCACACATTTCGTTTAGATTGCTCCACGGAAGTTGGTAGGTGTAACTCTTTAGGATGGCATAAATGTTTCCAACAATATAGTCTTTTTTTCATTCATACAATTTTTTCGTTCGATGCGATGATGGTATTGAGTCTCCTCGTGTGACAGCAGACATGTCCCGGTATCAAGTCACCTCGTGTGACAGCATACACGTCGTGATATTGTGTCAACTCGTGTGACAGAAGACACGTCGTCATATTAAGTCACATCGTGTGAAAGCGGATACGTCGTTGTAGTGAGTCAATTCTTGTGACAGTAGACATATCATGGTATTGTGTCGCCTCGTGTGACAGTAGACATATCATGGTATTGTGTCATCTCATGTGACAGTAGACATGTCGTGGTAGTGTGTCAACTCGTGTGACAGTAGACATGTCGTTGTAGTGTGTCGACTCGTGTGACAGTAGACATGTCGGGGTAGTGTGTCAACTCGTGTGACAGTAGACATGTCGTGGTAGTGTGTCGACTCGTGTGACAGGAGACATGTCGTGGTAGTGTGTCGACTCGTGTGACAGGAGACATGTCGTGGTAGTGTGTCGACTCGTGTGACAGTAGACATGTCGTGGTATTTTGTCAACTCATGTGCCAGCAGCTCTTCTGTGATATTAACTCACATTCATGTGACAACGGAAGTGATATTCAATTATCCCGTGTGACAGGTAAAGTGTGGTATTCAGTCACCTCGTGTTACAGCAGACATGCTGCACTATGTCACGTTTGTGTTAGCCGACATGTTGTGGCATTGATTCTGACTGCGGGAACAGTTAGTATTGTAACCAGTATTGACAAACGTTTCACCTCAATAGATAATTAACAGAAGTTAATGCTTGTCTGGCAACGAGAGTTGATCTCCCCAGGCTAATATGCACAGCGTTCTACTTTCTCCAGCGACTTTTCTAATCCAAGGATTTTCACAACAAATGAATGTCGGATCAGAGCCCCCATTAGGATTAAGGTATCAGCATCACATTTTTCTTAACCGGAACACCCTTTGTTGTCATCAATAACTACAAATTGGAGTCTTGCTGAGGTTTTAACGGTATTGAAATTGTTTTCGTATTATTTGTTATTTAGGCAGTATTGTATAATAAAGGAGACAACAAAGCAGACAAGCAGAAACTGTCCGTGACTAGAAAAGTTGAAAGACTTGTTATGTTGATATTTTTGTCCTTGGATATGTGGAGTCTCATGCAATCCCTTTAAGATACGGATACATCACAACCCGAGTAATTCAATCCTATGATATAATTGTTCCAATGAAATACTTTAATATTCTTGGTTAAAGGGGATTTTCCTAAAAACGATGAATTCAATTTAAAATACATTTTCATAGCTTAGGTCTGTGGCCCAAGCATTAGTTACATCGCCAACTGATCACAAAGGGTTCTAAATCAGCAACTGATTCTCATCAATCTGACGCCCACTTGTCAATCTTAAGGAACGAAGACTTTAGTCACATGATCTCATCCAGGCGTAGTGTATAATTAGTCGGGACACTAAATGGGAAGTTGCATGGTATGCAGGAAAAGAAAACATCATTAACTAAGAGGGGATGTGATGGATAAAGCAGTTTTTACTTTTGAAAAAATTGTTGAAACGAAGTAATGATCAGATCCCATATCTGTTAGTAGAAATAAAATGTCTCGATGCAGACAATTTATCTTTTTACTTAGTCTAATTGAACAGTGTTATTTATAGACCAGATTCGAAGAACGAAATCCTGTTTTAAGAGTGCTAATCCGGAGATTAAGAGACACGATAACACGTCCTTATTTAGTTTAGACCTTCTCCTCAAAAAGTCTTGGTGTTAAACCAGGGTCATACAAGGTATGAGGTCATGTACATAGGGAGAAACCGCTGGAAACCAAAAGTATATAGGAAAGAAAGAAAAACAGAAAGATAGGAAACGAAAAAGATCCCAAGTATTTCGATCGGTGCAGCAGATCAATTTTGTCTCTTCCATGTCCTCTTCTTAGAAGACACAGAAGAACGTTCCGATTCTTCAAAAGTCCCACGTAAGTGGCCTTACGACCAACGTGCAGTGGGTTACGACAGGCCTATTCTTTGTTTCTTTAATATTCCCTTAACAGCAGACAAGGAAGAACATTCCCTCCCGATTCGGCAGGAGGTACATTATTCGCCTCACTTACGATATACTGATTAATATTTCATATTACTTTTTTTGTCATTGTTGACTTCCTGGCAACACGAAGAGATGAAAACGGTTATCTGTATTGTATTATTTCTGGTTTCAAAAATGTGTATTGTTATTTCTAAATATTTGTCATACAATGATTTAATATATATAAAGTGTTCAAATATGGTCTATATTCTGATATTTTTTAATCAAATGACAGAATTTAAAAAAAATCTGACTAAGTACAGTTAACTGTCTATCTAGGTTTCGAGTTATTCATGGTTTTATGAAGTCTTATTCGGTATTTTGGTGATACTTGTGTATCAGCTGCGCTACCGTCTTCTGATAGTGTTATCACAGCTGGTGGTGACTCGACCAATATAGCAGTGTCGTCTAAATCTATTTGAAGTAGAAGTGCATTTTATTTGGAACTTTAAGTATTCTTGAGAGAGATCCGGCGTTCCTATCGTAGTGAATAGATGTGGGATCAATCAGGTAATTAATTACCACCTCATCTTCCTATCTATAGACGTATACGTATTAGAGCCCTAAACATGGCCAGGTTGCCTTGGCGTTATTTCACAGCTCTCGGGTGTACATTACTGGTTCGCCGTTCTGTTTAACGCCATAAACCGCATGGTGTACTTTTTACACCTCTGATCTATACTGTTAATTTCAAAGTGTTTTTTTCTATCGGAGAAAATCCTGGTGCCGAGAAAATTGATTTAGAGATCAATAATGGTGTCTGGATAAAGAGCCACTAATGAGTGTTCCATAAGTGGTTTATCAGATTTATCTTACACGGGTTAATTTTCAAAGTGTATTCTTTAAAGACACGGGGTTAACAGAGTGCCTCATTTTGAATTGAAAATTAATTAATCAGTTAGGTAGACACGATAACTCGCCGTCACGTATGCTTGGGCTGTTTTTCTCCCACAACGATCATAATATTTCTTAAAAACTATATGGTTTCTTTGGAAATATCCATGTCGGGGAAACGGACCGTTGAATCATAACGCCAGAGCAAAGCATTATTACATGACGACATGGTAAAAGCCTAGGCAATATAATCAGATCCACGCTCACGTTATTTCCCATATGATGGTAACGTGAAACGCTTATATCAAGTACATGCATGTTTAAACACTGTTTCAGTAGTAGAAGATGCTACAGTGGCTTTAGTTAAAAAGTGATTCAAAAATTGATGATGGTGTCTATTTCGATGTATGAGATAGAGATGTTTTTTTATCTATATCATTGTTCTTCTACGTCCCCTAGCTAGGCGATATCGTCTCTTACGATGACAAAAAGTGTGATAAGGCAAGCTTATTCTTTCCGTGAACATGCAGGGGTAACTGAATAAATGATTCAGCTATTAAAGGTGTCCGTTAGATATAATGATGATGTCTACAACAGTGATTCGGGAAATTATGGTGATGTCTAGATCAGTAGTTCAGGGAGTGATGATGATTGTCTAGATCAGTGATTCAGTGAAAGACGGTGATCTCTAGATAAGTGGATCAGTGATTTTGAGATGATGGTGATGTCTAGATTAGTGATTCAGAGAATGACGGTGATGTTTAGATCAGTGATTCAGAGATGATGGTGATGTCTAGATCAATGATTCAGGGAGAGATGGTGATGCCTAGATCAGAGATTCAGAGATGATGGTGATGTCTAGATCAGTGATTTAGGGAGTGATGGTGATGTCTAGATCAGTGATTTAGGGAGTGATGGTGATGTCTAGATCAGTGATTTTGAGATGATGGTGATGTCTAGATCAGTGATTTAGGGAGTGATGGTGATGTCTAGATCAGTGATTTTGAGATGATGTTGATGTCTAGATCAGTGNTGAGATGATGTTAATGTCTAGATCAGTGATTTAGGGAGTGATGGTGATGTCTAGATCAGTGATTTAGGGAGTGATGGTGATGTCTAGATCAGTGATTTTGAGATGATGGTGATGTCTAGATCAGTGATTTAGGGAGTGATGGTGATGTCTAGATCAGTGATTTAGGGAGTGATGGTGATGTCTAGATCAGTGATTTTGAGATGATGGTGATGTCTAGATCAGTGATTCAGGGAGTGATGGTGATGTCTAGATCAGTGATTTAGAGATGATGTTGATGTCTAGATCAGTGATTTAGGGAGTGATGTTGATGTCTAGATCAGTGATTTAGGGAGTGATGGTGATGTCTAGATCAGTGATTTAGGGAGTGATGGTGATGTCTAGATCAGTGATTTTGAGATGATGGTGATGTCTAGATCAGTGATTCAGGGAGTGATGGTGATGTCTAGATCAGTGATTCAGAGATAATGGTGATGTCTAGATCAGTGATTCAGGGAATGATGGTGATGTCTAGATCAGTGATTCAGGGAGTGATGGTGATGTCTAGATCAGTGATTTAGGGAGTGATGTTGATGTTTAGATCAGTGATTCAGAGAATGACGGTGATGTTAGGATCATTGATTCAGAGATGATAGTGATGTCTAGATCAGTGATTCAGGGAAAGACGGTGATGTTAGTATCAGTGATTTAGGGAGTGATGGTGATATCTAGATCAGTGATTCAGGTTATGATGGTGATGTCTAGATCAGTAATCTAGGAAATGACGGTGATGTTAGGATTAGTGATTCAGAAAGTGATGGTGATGTCTAGAGCAGTGGAATCAGGTATGAGGGATAATGGTGGATATGTAGATAAGTGTTTCAGTGAACGGTTGTAATGTATATAGTGATGATCTAGCAACTCGATAGATCAATGAGTTTGTACTTAGTATTTATGTTGAGTAAGGTGCAAAAACATTGTGCATATTATACAATTGAATCCGTTATGTACATTACAGCTTTGAATATATATAAAATATAACATGAAACTGCTTTTAAGTATTGTAGTTTAAATGGTTTTACTTGTCGAAAAGCGATGGGTTAGGTTAAAGTTGTACATTATATAAAAGCTTTAATCAATAAAGTAGTGCATGGTGATTTATAAATGTAGCGTTAATTAAAAGACATGGTGCCATGGTTTTTGTTATGTGGGCTGCTGTCTATCTTCGTTTGCACCATAGTTCCATTTGAAAATGTATCAAAACGTAACATTAAATATCCAGATTCAATCATTGGAGATGGATTGCTGTATCCATAACAAAACCAACTATGTCTAAGTGATCGCAACAGTAAGTTCGCGGCATTGACAACTGATAAAGGGCTTAATGCATATTGAATGAATAAACTTGAAATCCCTATTACTAACGTCGCATTCGATTCCTCTTAGTTTGACACAAGGTAATTTTGAATAAAACGAGTTTTCGTGTTATCAGTGTATTTCAATCATTTAAGGTTTAAATAAAATCTTTTGTTTGCATCATTTCAAGACAACTCGTGCATGTACCGGTGTAATTTATTTCATTTTGAAGCCATTCAATATACTGTTAAAACTGCTGGGATAAATTGCCCTTGAACATATTAATAATTTCCCTCACGTAATAAATCAAAACCCTTATTTATCACTGTCTTGTTTTTGTGAGAGGTTCACAATCAGACTAGAAAGTAAGCATCCAAAGGTTAGTGGTACTTACTGCGTCTATGGTTATCAGACGTCGAGGCAGGAATTTAATCATAGAAGTGCTGATATAATATATTCAGCGACATCACCATTGACATTATATGGAAATATACGTCTGTTGGCAGACTCATCGTTAATTAAGTTTAGTTATATTGGAGCCACATTCATGCTGAACATAATGAAATTTCTTTCTGTCTTTTCCTGCCACTTGGGTATCATTTATACTGAATATAAGGCAATCAGAGATAGAACATGATTACTTCATTCTGTGTCGTGTCAACTCGCCGTTGGTTTGTGCATTTCTGTTTTGTCTGAAAACATTTAGATCGGCCGACCTTTCGCACCTTGGTAAGGCTTTCTCTGCTGTGACAGATTATCTAATTGTCTGTTAAACAAGCGCTTAAATGTACCAAAAAGGTTCTTGATGTTCGGGTTAAATAGTACAATGTGCAAATGGTTAATTCTTGTTTAGATTTAGTTCTTAATGATGCTCATCTTAGAGCATGCTTAATGTTTGTACCTCATAGAAAATTCACATTCTACACACATGAATTAAGAAACACTACCTATATATATCGAATGAAATAATATTCTCTATATACTGCTTTTTATGTCATCTACCAGTTGCATGATTATCCCATAAGCATTGGTTGTCAGTGAGGGAATACTTGAGAAAAACTTGACATCAACTTGAGAACGACATGAAAATGGATTTTTCCCATTTGGGAATGTCCTTTCTCAAAGTAAAACCGTCATGAACCGTAACCACTTACCCATTCAAAATTCGTCCTCATAAGAAAACAGTCCGTCATAAAAAATCATCATTAAATCAATGAAAGCATAATTGTGGAAACGACGACGACGACATTTTCAGCGAAAATAACCATTTGGAGCAGCAAATGAGAAGAATACAATGTTATTTTAATAAGAAAATTCTTCATAGTTTTTGAGTTGATGATTTTTTCTTCCGCACAATACTTGGAATTGTAAACATTGGATCACAACGATCACTAGAAGTTAGTTGGAGGTATGTGTCCAGTCGACTTTTTCATTATTTGTGAAAAATATAAGGAAGTGGAATACAGATGATACAGATTTCGTCACGCAGACGAGTTTACAGCGTTTAACGTTCGAACAGTTTTCACTCGCACATGGACACCGACGGTGACCTCTCGAATTTATCCCCGTGATCGAGATGATTTTTTTTCTCAGTGTGATCATCTATAATATTCAACAATATAATATGTCAGATGAAAAACCTATTACAAATGCACCATAATGCAAAAATGCTAAAACTCATTTCTCTCATAAGTAGTATGTTCAACATTTTATCGGCACTCGCTGTGGAACCCACTGGAAGATATATAGCCATACACACCTCTCTCGATGATAGGAAATGAAAAGGAAATGTATTGTCACTGGGGGGTGTATTCTCAGAGGCCTACGTGACACTTTTCAATATATATGTGTTATATGTTTCTGCATCTGGCTTAAATACTTCTATATATGGTACGATTTATAGATAAAGGAACGGCACAATGCCAATCACGAAATCAAGTGTCAGTCATGTAAAACAGCTGAAAATAAGTCTAAAAATACGTTTTGTCGAGGTGTTTAAGCTCCATATGTTATATATCGTGTAGTGAGAAAATGCAGCAAATGGATACACGTGTATATTCCATCTCAGTTTAACGGGAACCCATTCAGCTTCGTTTTAAATGTTCCGATGCGTTACCAAAGCCGTTACCATTCAACTTGGGTATAAATGTAACAATCTAGTTTTACAAATTATGTTTCAATTCAGCTTCTCTATAAATGTATCAATTCAGCAGCGTTAGTAATGTTCCTTTTCAGCTTATTTGATGATGTTCCAATTCAACATCGTAAATGACGTTCTGCTTCATCTGTTTATTGGTGTTTCGATTTAGTTTAACGAAGGATTTTTCAATTAAGCTAATTCGTATTCGATTCATCATAGTTAATGATGCTTCAATTTATTTCACTTAATGATGTTTCAGCACAGCTTCACGATTGGGTTTTCATTCAGCTTAGTTGAAGATGTTTAAAGCCAACGTAAGGATATATCGTTTCAACTTAGTAAATGAAATTTCAATCAATTTTGTGAAAGGGATTTCAACTCGGCTCTAGTTCAGTTTAGTGAAGGGTTTATTTCTGAATCTACAATGATGTTTCAATTCAGCACGTGCATTCCTGGTCTGATTATCCAGAAGCATCATTAATTAACTCAATTAAGAAGTTCCGTTTTGCATCACTATCAATATTTCAATTCAATTATTATAAGTTGATACGTATTTTGTCTGAAATATCACATTTATACATAAATTTGTATATTCCTTGATGAAATAGTTGGCATTTTGGTTATAAAAAATACATATAAGAAATGATTTGTAATGCAGTCGGACAATCGAAACTCGCGTGCACAAGATGAAAAAAAAGACCATCAACTTGTCACAAAGACATGTACTTTATGCATTAAAGCTTTGGATTTGTCGATGTTATTTTGTAGCCCTGTCTAAACTCAACGACTTTTGCTTGATGGATATTTCCGATCTTGTTCGGTTATTTGGGAGTTTTATAGCATTTTTTAGTAGCATTCAGAACACTCAGAGAGAAAACTTTCATATTTGGTTTATTACACTGGTATAGAATTTCTTTGAAAAACCAATATTTACAAACACAAATTTCGAAGGCTTCCTCCTTTTAAAAATGCACTCTTATACTATGGAAATTATTCCTGCTACAGTGCACCCCATGAAGAACAAATAAGAGAGTACATCTGATGAATTATTCCGAAGGAAAACATCCGAATATAACAGAATCCTTTCATGTGTGTTTTCTTTTGGTGCAACTAAGATGAGTACCTTCCTTTAATCAAACAAAAGCACAACCTGTGACCTCGAACCTACCAAGTGAACGTTGCTTCAACTTTCTATTAAGATGATGCTGACATGTAATGGCTTGTTTTTAACTTATGTAAATTGATCCAAGGGTATAGCCATCTCTTAGACCTTGTAAATATTAATCAAATAAAAATGAATAAATTAGCAACCACACGGCTTTAGTACTTTCATCCCTTTAAGGAGATTATTCACGAGAGTCTGAAAATGTCTTTAAAGTGATGAAATAAAATTAAGGAGAACCTTTCAGGAAAGTCTGAAGAATCTCCTTGAAGAGAGATGAAAGCCCTATTTTGTTTTATTAATTTCGCCATCTGTGTCTTTTACCTTTTTCCTGTTATCTTTTCTGTATCATCAGTTCTCTATCATCCGTTCTCTCGTACCTTTCATGGATCAGCCCTTCATCACTTTCTTTGTCACACTGAATATGCCTTCCTTTCTCTTTAATTATAATCATTCTTTTTTTAATACTTTCTCTATCAATCTTTTTCTATTAAGCTTTCTTATCACATTTTCTTTTTAAGGTTTTCTTCATCATCATTTCGTTATCATACTCTCACTGACACTTTACGTAGCATCGTTTTTCGATCATCGTTTATCTGTCATCACTTCTAATTCATCCTTTCTCTTTCTTTTTCATCATTTTACTATTGCAAAGTCAAGGAAAGATTAGACCTGCAGAATGATTCTGCATGACTTAAGAGACAAGTAATGTGCGGTCGTCTCTGCGAGTTCTCTCCTGTGTCTTCTGCCTAGGTGACACTGACACAAAATTAAAAACACAATGTGTTCTCCGATTGCAACACGTTTTTTTGTTCTTGTTTTGTTTTCTGTTTCTTTTTGTTTTGTTTTGTACTGTTTGTTTCACATTGGACATGTGTATCTTACATACACAATGATGTGAGAAAAATATTTTATAAACTAATATTGAATTTTTTCTAATGTGACATTTCTGTGATATAATACAGTACATTAATTTAATAAGATTCTAAGTACGCTATGCTTCTCTTTTGTTTTTGGTGTCTCTTACTTTCCTGATATTGTTTTCCTATCGATTTTAAGCTCTGATTTCGGCTTATTGTGTTAGTGCCTTGGTGAGTTTTGTGTCTATTTTACTTACTCACAAAGTAATTTAAGTTATGTTCAGTGTTTACTGTTCTATTTGTAAGCATCTGCCAGAAATGTCTGTCCCTACGCCGGCCACCATGATCTAACATACGTACATAACTCTGATATCTACTTATGGCATATAGCAAAATCCTTCGAGTTTTGACGGAGTTAGCCATATCATCTGTAATTCATAAGGAACAAGTAAAGTCAGACAGTATATGATATTTGACTTTCCGCAACGCCATTCCTTCAAGGGGAATTGAAGCAACAGTATCAGTAATGGCATTTCACTCAACGCTGCTACAGTATCATTTTACCTATTAGAACATGCATGAATATGTATTTGTCCCAAATATTTTATAACAATATATTGTGTTTCTAATTTGAAATTTCAGCAATGATACTATATTTGAATACAAAATTAAGCCCATGGTACCTTCTCTTTTAATTTGGCGTCACCTAGGAATAGATACAACATTATCGTTATGAAATTCCCCATCGCTGTTATCACTGAATCGAAATGGAGGTTGCGTCATAACTTGACATGTTTGGTTATTATTTATAAAAGTGGTTAAGGCGTATGACATTCTGCTTCAACTAGCCCTCCACCACTGGGTCGCTGGTTCGAGACCTACGTAGGGCAGTCGCCAGGTACTGGCCGTATGTCGGTGGCTTTTCTCCGGGAACTCCGGCTTTCCTCCAACACCAAAACCTCGCACGTCCTTCAATGACCATAGCTGTTTATAGGACATAACACACAACCAAACAAAACCAATCGTTGTTTTTCCTGTCGTCTTATATAATTGGGGTTTACCTTTATGCACATAATAAAAAGAGGTTATAAGTCCATAAAGCTTCCTTTCTTTGATCTTATCCCGAATTACTATTGTTTTACTTTAGCCTTTTTTATATAAAGTTAATTTGAGTCCATTATGCCTTACCCGTCATCGTGGTGCACCCCAATATTTTTTATTATTTTCCTTTCGATTAGCTTTCATCTATATAAATGGTATTTGAGTCATTGATGCTTTTCGAACAATTTTATTGTCGCCTTTGGTGTGTCTCCAGCTACGGTTGTTGTTATTTCTGTTCAGTTTCTGGTTTTGTCCTTATGTATTGCCTCAGTATCATGTTGTTTTCTGTTTACAATGATGTTCCACCAGATGACACTATCGTCACTTGAGTTAATCATGCTACCTATTCGCCAACACGTAGAGGATATTTCTTTGGGACACAAACATTCCAACGCGTCTTGGTCCTTTTTATGAGAACAAAAGTATGACAATGTCTTTTATCCATATTACTTATATCACCTGGGGTAAGCATGTAAGCAACACTGTAATTAGTCAATAAAGAACATTTGCTGAAGGATAGTCTGATAATCTGATTCAAGTTCGCTTGTTAAGCGTATCCATAAAAAAAACTTTGTCAAAGTTAGCACCAGAAACAGGTGATAAATTGTATGGTGAAATGATTCGAAAGAACACTTATATCTATTTCCCCACTCAAAAAAAAAGAAAAAGAAAACCGAATTATTGATTGTTACTCTCAATTATACACCTTTGAGCTCCCACAAGCTAGTTGATCCATTTCAGCCGCTAAATTTCAATATATATAGACCTACTTTGACAAGAATGGGCTGATAGCGGTGAAAGCCAAAGCACTTGATAAATACCTTTCTCGAGTTCTTTATTACTATTTGTGTGTGGGGAGAGATTGCTCTAATATACGAGCAACATTTAACACAATATAGATATGATATATGTTATACTTTATATATATTGTATGAACATTCTGTGTCATATTCTTCATTAAGGATATTTCCTGTATACCATTGTGCCAGTTCTGCAATTGTTCCCCATCGTTAAGTGTTTTGTGCCTTGCCACTTACACACAAGTGGACACGGGCGTTGTAAGCAGCTCTTGTGTATTACGGTAACGACGTTGGTCATTACGTTGCCGGACACATCTAATGGGTTCAGACCTATGCCCTAAGTACAGCTCGACGTGGCGATTAATATTGTACTGCAGATGTGGATTATTTGGATATCCATATACCAGCACTACCAAGATGACGTTCAGATGTCAATTTCGAAATGAGTAACTATTACATGAAATCGGTACCAAATGTATTAGTGTTAGTCCTCTTCACTTTAGCAAATGGACAGGAATAGAAATATTCATCCCTTATGCAATTGTATAAATGTTTTTTTACTAACGAAATTGTCCGCAAGAGCATTCCATTAATAGTAACGACATTATTTGTTTTTTCCTTTTTCTCTCTCTCATGTTGCTTGCTTGAAGTCATACTTACGTTAACAGGGCCATTGTTGAAAAGGATTTGTTTTTGATTGTGAAGGAATGTACTCTTTTAATCTTCTTTAGACAACAAAAGAAGGTTCGGCAAGTTCAAATACTGAAGAATTAAGATAGTTTCCTAACCCGAACAGAAATTATTTCATTCAGTTAATCTTTAACTAAAGGTCATTATTTTCAGTAGTTCTATTTTAAAACCAATTGACCTCAAAGGAAAAATACTTCGTCTTGCAAAAATTCAGAGAAATTTTAAAACTTGTCTTTGATTTAAGACCATTTAAATCCACAATGATGTTTACAAATAACGTAATAAAAAGCTTAGATCATATTATTAATATTTTATATAACATCTTTACAATTCCCTTTTAAAGGACAACTACAGATACATAACAAAACCAGTGTATGACCTTGTCTGTCTACAACTTTTCTGCCCTAGCGATCCGCAACGATTTTTATCATACATCACCACCGCGAGTCCTTCGCCGTACATCACGCACTGTGTAAAGTATATAACCTAGAGCACTGAGGCAGTGGGAAGATATACATGGAAGTTATTTCTGGCCTTGGTAGGACGGAGATAACGGTCCAAAGGGAGGATAATGGTCAGTTACGGTTGATTTAATTCGACTGGAGGTGCGTAAGTCTTACTGCGAAAGCAGATATCTTTGCGTACCCAATATTCAATCGTCGGCGAAAATTTAAGACCTGGGGAAATACTATAATTACATAATTTTTTCATTTATGGTGCCTCCTTACTTCGAATTTCAATTACGATTGTTAATGCTAGTTGTTAATTAAACATGGTGTATAAGGTAATCGGTTGCTTTATATTATATTATATTATATTATATTATATTATATTATATTATATTATATTATATTATGTTATATTATGTTATAACGGGAAACTTCTCGATATTAGTATTGTGGTTAAATGAACATTGCAATTCAATTAATTGTATATGACATACCGACGAAAAGAAAATACAGAAGCAGAAACCAAAGTTTTGTCGCTTGAATTTGTTTTCTGAGAAATTTCTTCTGTAACGTTTTCAAGGAATTGAATAGTTTAGCGTTATAGCGTGATGCGGATATAACAACGCTGTTACAACCTTTCTGTCGAGACTGTACGCATTGTCCTCCTCGCCGACACGACAGACTTCCCCCCATTAAGATAGATCCACAGACAAATTATGTAATTAACTACCGGCACTGGTGACTGATGTCCTTCTAGATATCTCAAGTATTTGTGACAGTGAGCACGCTACTTACCCTATCATGAATTTGTTGTCTTCAATACGATAACATTTGGAGACTACCAGGTGTGATAGACGTGAGAAGACGGGGCTATTTCGTTGTCTTACAGGTAAGTATTTTTTACCTAGCTAAATTGCGCTGATTTTGTTATAAAGCGAAATGCACTTAGCTCTTACCGCAGTAAACAATATTGCCATGAAGAGCATTGTAGGAACCGTGCATTTTGCAACGATTTGCTGATAATAGACATCTCAGAACGGATTTTCAGTACATGAAAATGCTATCGCGTTTAAAGTTGTAGTATTTGTTTCTACAGGATATCAGTCTCAGGACCTACAACATGTTTTGAATAGTGATTTTACTGAGGACAACAACAGTTTCCCATACGTGTTAACAATAGAATAAGAAAACTTGACTCTCGTTACTGTGAGGTATTTTTACCATAGTATTAAGTCTCTTAATGCCCCATCCCTTGCGTCAAATACTTCCGAGGACGGTATTATCAGCAGGCGGCACTTAACGCCCTACGTGAGTAACCTTCACAACGTTGCTCGTAATATGACCGGTGCTTTATTGGTATAGTTTACACGAATACAGGCGAATCCAGAAAAATTCCTGTCCATTACATAGTGAATTCTATATCTGGAGACATTTTACATTGAGAGGCAAATAAAATATTATAGATATTGTTGTATTCCGTTTAATATGTTTCAAAATATGTCGGACTAGTTGGCCTGTCACTACTGTATACCGGACAGTTTTCACTGCAGGTACATTTTCGCCTTTTTTCGCCCTCTGAAATGAGGGCAAATTTATCATTACAGCGAACATTAATAGACAACAATAATACAAAATAATTAAATGTGAAGAGCGAAATTAACACTTGAATAATATGGATTTTACCGGCGTATGGCGAAGGTTTGACTGGGTGAACATCTCCCGGTATACAGTATTCAGACACCAGGAGTTGGAATGTTGTTTTTGCGATGTTTCAGTGTGAACATGAAACAAATTCACTGACCAAGTATTCACTCTTGCTTTATGACTTCAGGTAAATGACGAAACATCCTCATTTAAACATACTCTATATGGTTAACCGGAAACGATAGAAAAACATCTCCCAGTAACTACAGTACAAAGAGGCTGTTGTAAAACAGTCAGTCACGTGTTTCTATGTCATTGTACATTTGCTATTCCTGAACCTGATAGATAAACGTTAGCTAACACAGTTGACTGCAACTATCAAATTTTCTGATAGGTACAGAATGCCAAATATAAATTACACAGCGTTGTACAGCTGTTTTGTCCTTTTAGGGCTCATCGGTTTTGCAAGATACTGTTGGTTAAGGTACATAAACTTCAAATATCAGAATGCTCTGTATAGATCCGTTCTATTGACCTTAAAAAAGATAAGCCAGTGTTCCCTACCTGAAATGTTTCCAACTACACTGAAAATGTTGATAATTGTCATCATTACCTGACACCATTCCACCCCTTTTATAATTTAATGCCGTCTATCATGAATACAACTACTGCATAAGACCGCTGGTGACCTACAAAATGTACTGTATTTGACTTGAGTGATCATTACTGTATCGCTTCCGGTTGATGATGTCTTTCCTTTTGTCTTGATGTTTCCTCAATTCCTGTTGGTGTCCATTTGTATCAGTTCAATTTCATAATATGTCCTAATGTATTAACGGTATGGTTATTTATTAATTTGTTTAACTTGAATCGTTTTGTTGAATACGCATTACATGTTGACAGTAGTTTTAATGATACACCTTTAAAAGCAATACATTCTGTATATAACTCAGTAACATGAAATAATTTACATATAAATTGTCTTCTATAAGCTGCTGATTCTAAGCAGATTGGTACTGTCGGTCGGGGAATATCAGTTCTTCTGACCGACCCAAATATGCCATGTCCCGTGACATGATCATTAGTTAGTATATATATAAATCATATAACTTCAGGGAATATTGATATGCATGCCATGTCCGAAGGTCCAATAAAAAGTTCGATTATCCTGTCATGTGATCGTTCAACGGAAATATAACTGCTGTTTTCAGCAGTTTTTCTTTTAGTGTGAAGTCTATGGAATAAATTCAACAGCTGTTATGCATAGAACAGTCATTTGCAATAAACGTATAATATATCGATTTATCAACACGTACGTGTTCTGAATCTCAATTTCCTATTATATTTATTCTTTTTTTGAAAATTCAATTTGTAAAATCTTCTTTCGTATACGGGAAGCAATACATTTCGTATGTCAGACATGACGTATATTGGTGCAGTAATTACCAGTCTTGGTGCCAATGCGAACGCGCCGTTTCTGAAATGTGTCGTCACTTCGGACGGTGTTGTTCGTCATTGAAAGGGTGATCTGTCAATGTGACGCTTTGATTATTGGATCGCAAGCATGGAGGATCTGGAGACCGACTTTAAGATTGTTAAAATGTATTATTAAACATGGTTCTTAGATTTACTCGAAATATACATGCAGGGCCTCTGTTTCCAATCTATCAGAACAGTGACCACTTCTTATCGCATAGCACTAGTTTTCAATGCAATATCGCCTTTCTTATATCATTCATCACTATAAAACCTATAGAGATATACTGAAAGTCGCGCGCTGTGACGGCATCGTTTTGGATTTATAGACACTTTGTCCTGGGTTTGACAAAAAACATTGTATCATTTTCTCAATAAAAGGTATAATCATGTTGACTTATATTAGAAGATAATGTTTTTCCTGTGTAGTTAAAGGGATACTAGAAGAAAACAATGTCGTAAACACGCAATTAAGGATATACAAATGTAATATAACGTGAAAGAATCTATATTTGGGAGAGGCTATGATATGTGATATGGATCCAATCATAAGACCTAATATATTATTTACAGGGGGTGATAAAGTTGAATGTGTGCCATGATGCGTGGGAGGAAATATTGAGATATTTGTGTTCGTTTCACTAAAGAACATTGCTTTTTTCATCAAATATTCATCATTAGTTTGTTTTTCGCCTTCTTTTATAATTAGTTATAACAGTATATCAATATATACTTGCAACGTGGGACATCTGATCGTCGATGACAGATAAAAGGCAGAGTGCACTGAGGACAGGGTCAAAGCGTGCTACTATAAATCTTTGATAAGTCATATATTAAATCTATTATTATTCTAATGATTCATGGTAGAAATTGTAATAAAACATATTGTACAGTGACACGAAACACTGCTGGAAATGTCATTCGAGGTCAACCTACCGTAATATAATTTAACACAATAGCATTAATATCATATTGGAATTGAACAGCGATACTTCAAATCATCCGATAAGTCAACCGAGTACATTATGTGATACAGTTCACTGGACCATGGAATTCCACTGAACATCAATAGTATTTAATAATCTAGTTAGGGCACATTGTGTGTGTGCAGGTAATTAAGACTATTTACTCCAAGTTCGCACACAGCAAATCGCAAAATGGTGACAAAACAAGACCCATCATTCCATAGCACTATCTTCCCACGGCTTCTGAACGGTTCAAGCCAGCTACATCAAAAACACTCCAACCAGTACAAGAGTAATGATGAAAAACAAGTACTTGGTAACATTGCGTTATTATCTAAACATAAATCATTTCAATGAGACCAATTACAGCTGGACAAGCTTATTTATGAAGGATGCGAAGCATGTAGAATTCAGATCGTCCTTATTCATTGAGGGGGTCCCAGATGATATTTTATTTGAACAAAAATAATGACACGTTAGTTTGTTCTGGATAAGCGCACTGCTGGACTTTTGTTTAATATTTTATATATAATAACAAAGATAGTAATTACCCTGTAAAAGAGCTTTTTATTAAAATTGCGCAAATAATCTCTAATATTCCGTAATACATGTATGTCAATTGGTAGAGAATAGTGAGTCATATTTTAAACAGAAGCTGTAAATGCTAGTGAACAATCATTCTATTATATGATATCAATGGGTGTTTTGTTAAAGTTCTCGCTCAAATAGCTTATCCACCCAAAATCCACCTTGAAGGTTCTATATTGATTCAAATAATATATTTCGTCCACTGATTTATATAAAAAAGGGTAATTATCCTTAACTTCAAAAGTTGATATTTTTAATCAGATTTAACGACAGTAAGCCTTCATTTGAGAGCTGGAAACATTATCAATATTAAGAACTTAAGTGCAACTGCAGTCAGATCATCAAATCTAAAATAATATTACAATATTTTAAAAACAATCAGATTCCAAAGCATGCTTGCATCCTATTAAGAAAGGGCATAGAATAAAGAGCTTGACTGACACGGAATCTAAAACTAATCAAGATCGTAGTTAATATCTTAACGTTTACCTATTGTATGACACAAGTGATCACCACACTAACAAACTATGACAAATGCGCTTACTTCAGTGACGTAAATTAAATTGTTTTTCAGTCGCAACATCTCCGCCGCTGTCACTGCATCTTAAATGTACTGGTCATAATGAATCGTTATTTAAAAGTCTGCTCTTGTCTTGTTAATCAATAAATTACATCGCCAGAATTTAAACCTGATAGGCTTCATTCTAAGTCGTAGAATTCAAACTCTCGCCGCTATTACCGCTAACCATGGGTTCTTTAATTTGATTATGGACATCTTGATGTGGTTTTATTTCATAATTTTCAACAAAATCCGTATTTATGTTGTATGAATCACTTACATATATTTTCAAATTAGAACTACCTTTTGTTTAAATAGGTCGACCATTTGATAGCCTTGCCGGTGTTGATGGTCCGTTAAGCATTTAATGATTGTTCATAATACATGTTCAAATAGGATATTTATTCATCAATAACTGTCAACAACAAACTCCTTAGAATATAGCAAACAGTAATAATAGGAACTATAGGGATATATTTAAGTCGGATATCAGTTTCATATTTAAACACTGAGTGTTTGATGTCATAGCGCAGGGCAGGACCAATTACAAGGACCGATTGTGATGGTTTCATTGTCTTAATGGAAATTGTCTGGCAATTGTGTTATAAATCAGCAACATTACCGATGCGATTCTATCCTTTCCGTAACAATATAATGACAATTATGCGAAAAACAAACACTTGATAATTTCTCAAATACGGAAATAAATATCATTCAACACCGGTATTTGTCCATTTCTCCCTTATAAGTTTCAGACTATAGAAAATATGTAACAATACATCGGTCAGAATGTATAACTAAAACCTTTGATAGATGAACTGTATAACCCAGGTCTGTGACAAGCGGACCTGTGATCCGTCGAATCCCTCTAAAGGCCCTTATCATTGTTATACATATATATCATGTTCAATCTCCTGGATACAGTGCAGTAGAGATGTGTGTCAGTACTGTTCCAAACAGATAACAGACATCGTTTATCTAGAAACTCACACAGTCCCAGAAGGTGACTTCCTCTGTGTAAACAGATGAAACACAGAGTTACAATAATTCCAACTTTATCTTTTCATAAGCCGAGACCCGTGGCCAGTCTACCATGCATGGCTAGAAATGAAAATAATCCGCGTATGAAATATTCATATATGTTTGAGTCGGTTAGCATTTGTGTACTTAATTAACAAATCATTGGCCTGATATCTGGGATAGTATCGGCCTGTGTCGTGAGGAATTTAGTTTAAGTAGCGATGACATGTGTATCCCGGATGAACATAAAGGGTAATTGTTCCAATATTAGTCACCAGTACAGACCTAGAACTCCTATCACAAACACGGTCACCGTCTACATTGTCGTATCTTAACCTAATGGACTTTCTCTGTTTTACAGATCTGCCTGATGGCCCTGATTTGACAACAAAGTCTCCAACTGTTTGTCGCCGGGATTTGATTTTTCCAAATGGGATAATAGAAGATGACATAGGGCACATTATTCGGTTTTAACATCACAGACGTCTGGACCAAAAATGAATCTCCTGGCGAATTGACACTTAGCATACAACGACCACAAATACATCTTAAAGGAATGTTTTCAGCTTAGAGAATAAGGAGATCGTATAGTTGAATTTTATCAATAGTCGGAAAACATATTACACCTTTAATTTCTGAGATTAATACAAAGTTTGTCTAAATCTAAATAACTGGACCGCGTGAAGATGAACCAGACGACCGACGCAGATATCAAGGATTTGCTAGAGGATATATGTTACAAGTATATTGGGCCTGTACTTTGTGTGTTTGGTATAATTGGGAACATCATAAACTTGATTGTGTTATCGCGCCAGCAGCTTGTAGAATCGCCGTATATCTACCTGAAGGCACTGGCAGTGACAGACATGTCGGCCCTTCTCTTCTCATTCCCCTTTATGGTGGTATCGCGAGAGGCCATCACCCTTTCGTCTAAGTGGTACAACGCCTATGTCTTCCTACCCGTCGTAAACTTCTTCACTGCTTCCAGCATTTGGATAACTGTTGTTATGACCATAGACAGATTTATATTCGTGAAATTTCCAATTTGGGCAAGATGGCGGTGTAGTCGGTTCAGTGCGCAGGTGCGAGTTTGGATAATTCTCGTAGCAACTGTTCTCATAAGTGTGCCAAGATTATTCTGTTACAAAGTGGTGCCTATAAGTGTGGCCAACGCGAATGTGACAGTGACCGACTTACAAGGTTACAGGATTAAACCTACTGACTTCCGGCGGAGTGATTATTATCAGGCCATGAACATCGCTCTCATCATACTCATACATTTTTTGCCGCTCATTATTCTGTGTGTTATCAACATTTACCTGGTCATAGCCGTGCAACAAGCACGCATTGCACGTGAGGAGTTAAATCTTAGAAGCAATATGGAGTCAGAGTGGCAAAAGGATCAAAGACGGTTCACTATCACTCTAATAAGCATTGTTCTTTTAGCTATTGTTTCCATCCTACCCGCCGCTATATGTGATCTCATGGTTGAGATGAATTTTGGGCTTAAATACTCAAAACTCATGCAGATAATATCTAATCTACTTATGTGGCTTAACTTATCAATGAATTTCATCATGTACTGTGCGTTTAATAAAAAGTTTGTGCGCGTTTTAAAGGACGTAATGGGACGAAGTATTTATCGATTTCGGTACTCACTTAAAAGTGTACGTGATCAGAGTGAAATGACAACTATATAACAGCCCGGATGTGAACTAAAAGACAAAAATATATTCCTATAGAGTGTTTCTGTTGTGGGATAAGATGTAATTGTCATTTCATTTCTGTGATAGCTTTGTCGTGATAAAAATTGTTAAATCTTCGGAAACGTCGCACAATCATCGAAAGCAGTAAATGTTTGCTGATTGGCCTCTTGTTACAAGCGTTTATGTGACACTGCTGAAAAAAAGATATTCACATCATATATAATCCCGTCCCAAGAGTTTAGTCTTCGAAAACTTGGCTTCGTAATGCGTTTCAAAAGAAACATGGATTCTTACTCGGAAAGTATCCGGGACACCATTTGTTCATTAAATGTTCAAGGGGAAAGAAATCCACAGAACCTAGGATAAACTTATATATGTGTGCGTCTCCCCTACTACCATGTGATATGATAGTTGCCCAGGAATACGTATAATATTACGGTCTCGTTTTTCTTCAGTTTTTTAAACGTTCATTGATTTCGTCCATTTTACCTACAAGACATGTGGATGACTTAACAGAAGGTGTGTTGTTTACTAAATGCGTTGGTCAATGTGTGTTGTTGAGGTTTCATTATTTTATTTTTTATGACGTTAGACAAGTTGGATCAATGAAACCCGTTTTTTTATAATATGTTTGGCTTTCAAATTTTCTTAAAAAGAATTAGAATTCACCCTTCACCATTCTTACTGTTATAAAATACATTTCTTACACCACCATAGGTCATATCTAAGAATCCCCGTCTACCACGGCAGCGCACTGTGACTATGCATCGGAATTATTTTCCAAACCTTGCAGGACTTTTATGAAAAAATATAAAACTAAAATTCACAATAGAAAAAGAATTGAAAATCGGCAAAGTTGTTCTGAGTGCTAAAATGTTGGAAACATTTCTGAATTACTCGGTCAACGGAAGTAGCCTAGAAAAGTCGCGCTATAGTTAAACATGAAATGAAATTAAGGGGAAATAACTCAATTTATGAAAATTATAGTGGAATTCTTCAGTAGTTTGCCTGCTGTGGGAAAGGGATTCTTAAGGTTGATCTTTGATAGTTTGTATGTATTTTAAACACCGTGTGTTTGCACACCACTTATATATATTGATATACATTGATTCCTGTTATAGATTCTCTGTTGTGTACTTAGGCATGAGTCGTTTTTATGTGGAGGTCACTCTTTTGAGAAAAACAAACGAATAATTTTTACATCCGCTTCACTACCGAGTAGTTCGGTTATCTAGCAAGCGAAGAAAAGATAGGGAAAAAAAATAAAAAAAATTGACGTAACTGTTTCCTTACATTCTCTGTAGCCGTTAGTACAGCGGGCGTTGTGTATGTTATCATTGTGTATATCATAAATGTTGGTTACTGTATGATTTGCGTGTTTTGTGGTTTGTTAAGTTGTCGAGGGACCAATAGTTCTTTAACTGTTCCGCTCACTCCATCAGCACTTACCTTGTAGGTGTACATTGTATCAATGACATTAGTCTCGTTGTTACCGTTTTATCGTTGCTATTTGCTGTTATATTTTTTACTGTCATTCAATCACTGAATAATTTCTAATTTGGAATTGTGTTCTCACAATTCACACCATTATACATACGTATACGCATGATTTCCCTCATTCACTGTGCTAGCATTTAAATAGCATATCAACATGTTAAAGTAAGACTATCAAATACTTGAAAATGGACAAATACCAGTTCAGTAAAATTTGTTCTAAATAACTTTTCCGATATTTAGATGACATTTTTGTTGTTACATGTACTTTTATTCAACATAGAAATATATCTAGGTATAACATAAAATCAACATAGAAATATATATGTATTACTCTAAATTAACATCATTTGTAAAAAGATATATGTATTGCGGTAAACTTTAAATTAACATAGAAAGATATATTTATATATGATAGCGTCAACTTGCAAGGATAAAAAACTGAATTTTGATAAGACAACATTATAAACTAGGAATACAACAAATTTTAAGATAACACAATATAAACCACCACAGAAATTGCTATTGTCAGGTTTACTAAAGATTTATTCTGACGATTCCTTGAAACTATTTCAATGTCTTATTATAGTGCAGAAGTTCCTTAACTGAAAATAATTTGTTTAAATGCTGTGGGATTGATTAATAGTGTGCGATCAGGAAGGCATGGGTTAAGTTTCCTTTGACCTCGACTTTCAGGGAATATCTTTGAATTGTCCATGTATGGAATAGGGCTTGGAAGCAGAATGCCAGTTCTAGTTAAACCAATTACAGCTGTTGTCAATACTGATAAACCAACTTCTTCTTGTTGCCTATTCAACTATATTAACTACATTTTGTCGCCCATAGAGCTATATTTAATTGCTTGTTTTTGACTATTCAGTTGTTATATTAACTGCTTGTTGTTACCCATTCATCTATATTAACTGATTGATTTGCCCATTCATCGATATTAGCTGCACGTTGTTGCCCATACAGCTATATTGAATTGTTTTTCTGCCCCTTTCAGCTATGTAAACTGCTTTTTGTTGTCTTTTTGCTTCTGCTGTATTTACTGCTTGTTGTTGCCAATTCTGTCATTTTAGTTGAGTGTTGTTACCCATTCACCATTAGTAGCAATACAGCTATATTAGTGCATGTTGTTGCCCATTCTGTTATATTGGTTGTGTGTTGTTGCCCATACAGCTATATTAGTGCATGTTGGAGCCCATTCTGTTATATTGGTTGTGTGTTGTTGCCCATACAGCTATATTCGTGCTTGTTTTTGCCCATACAGCTATATTAGTGCATGTTGTTGCCCATTCTGTTATATTGGTTGTGTGTTGTTGCCCATACAGTTATATTAGTGCTTGTTTTTGCCCATACAGCTATATTAGTGCATGTTGTTGCCCATTCTGTTATATTGGTTGTGTGTTGTTGCCCATACAGTTATATTAGTGCTTGTTTTTGCCCATACAGCTATATTAGTGCATGTTGTTGCCCATTCTGTTATATTGGTTGTGTGTTGTTGCCCATACAGTTATATTAGTGCTTGTTTTTGCCCATACAGCTATATTAGTGCATGTTGTTGCCCATTCTGTTATATTGGTTGTGTGTTGTTGCCCATACAGTTATATTAGTGCTTGTTTTTGCCCATACAGCTATATTAGTGCATGTTGTTGCCCATTCTGTTATATTGGTTGTGTGTTGTTGCCCATACAGTTATATTAGTGCTTGTTTTTGCCCATACAGCTATATTAGTGCATGTTGTTGCCCATTCTGTTATATTGGTTGTGTGTTGTTGCCCATACAGTTATATTAGTGCTTGTTTTTGCCCATACAGCTATACTTACATTTTTGTCCTTTCCGCTGTATTAACTGTTTGTTGTTGCCCATACAGCTTTATCAACTTGTGTTTTGCAGTCAGCTATCTAAACTGCTTTTTGTTGCCTATTTTGCTGTATTTACTGATCATTATTGCCCATTCTGTTACATTGGTTGCGTGTTGTTCGCATTTTTTAAAAGTATATTAGTATCCTTTCTGTTTTAGAACCTTCTTATTTTTGACCATTTAGTTAAAATAAGGTGTTACTGCTGGTTGCTTTAAATTCTGTCTGATGAAATGCGTGCAGTCGACTCTGTCATAGATATACTGATTTATACCATTTCAGTTAAATAAGCTGATTATTATATAGGTCATACAACAGTATTATTAGTATAGCATTGTTGCCCAAATGCTTTATTATCTGCCTATTGTTGACCATTCTTTTGTATTAGATTACTATTGTTTGTTACTCATTCTGCTACAGAAAGTGCTTCCTGTTTCCCATTTTATTTTACATCAACTGTTTAGTGTTTTCCGTTCGTTTATATAAACATTTTATTGTTGTCCGTTTAATCTGTATTACCCTTTTGTTGTTTCAATATAATAACTGCTTGCTGTTTTTCTGCTATATAAAATGTTTGCCGCCAGGTATCTTGAACTACTGTTGATTGAAAACAGTTTTGTTAAAATAGCTGATTTAATATCTGTACTTATTTCGTTCCATGTCTCCATTGCTTATTTCGTTCTATAAAGCCATTTTTGTATCTTACGTTATTTACTGTTAAATATACGTATAATTTCACATTAATCATTAAACATTACCAAATATTATTTTTTATAAAGGTAACTGTATAGTTTTTATCACGTAAGGAATTGGTATGTAACCTTTCAATTTTACAGAAAAACTGGACATAAAAATCTTTTTTTTAAATGAATAGAAAAATGAATTTTTGCTTTTGATTTTCTCAAGTGTTAAAGGAAGACATAATGTATATCGAGGTTATGATTTTTTCTGGAAATAAAGGTTTATCTTTTTAAAACGTCGAAAAATATTGTGTGTAACGATGTGCGAAACTTGACGTTACATCTTTACTACAACGACGAAATTCAAATTTGCGAAAAAAATGAAATTATAGTATAATTACCACTCTAACATGTACCAGTTCGACACAAATTAAAATTGTATAAATACTTTCGATAAACGCAAAGGTCAAAACTGCTTACATTCATTTTATCTTAGATAATCCATCATCATACGATTCGTTAGATCTCGATATTTGCTCAACAAGTATTCACTTCTAATATTTGTACAATTGTTTTTATCCACACCATTGAAACGGTATTTGTAGTTTTCATACCACTTTCGATATTGTTGCAAATTAAATGTTTGAATGTTTCATAGCATGTTTGTATTCAAATGGCATGTTATTACCAAAATCGAATTATTGACTTACATAAAAATTAAATATATAAACCTTAATCAACAAGGTTCGGATATCCGAAGCATGATTAGCTTAACAGCAGCTTAACTCAATTTTTCTAATCTAAAATTATTTTTGCAACAGATAAAATTCACGCAGTTTATATCTATATACGTTCAAAACGATAATTTGAAGACAATAAATACAAAAAATGGTTTATACATCTAGATATTTCTGAAAGAAACTCATTTTGAATATTCGCGTGAACAACTCGTTAAGCTAGTCAGACTTTGAACAATCATGCATCAACGTTTACAGTCAAGTCTTTGACTGATGATGAAAGTTTGAAATAATACCCATGGTACAAATTGCTTTCTTTGATGTCTTCTGAAAATACTGATTTGTTTTAACAAGAACTAGGATTTCCTTGGGGCGAAGTGAACGGCTCATTATCATAATTAACAATGAACAAAATAAATAAAAACGTATTGTAGGGTATTTACATATTCTCTATTATAAATAAATCACTCTTGCTTTAAAAGAAAAAAGTAACTTTGATAACTTTGAAACAAGGCTACTAATCTACTTTGCCTTTCAAACGCATTCTGATAACACAGGCTGACGTGGCATTCGTATCTAACTCTGAATCAGGAACAAGCCTAGTAAAAGCATACATAAATCATTTGTCTTCATATAGCATTGGTATTGGTCATAGACAAACTGACTAGGATTCCCTTGTCTAGATACCTTGTTGCATAATCCAAGGCTACAACGAGGAGCACTCTACATTTTTTCGTCTAGAGGTCTTGTTGCATGACTATAAGACTAGTTAACCAATATAATTGCATCCGTTGTCTAGAGATGTTGTTTCAAGAAACAAGAAATATTAACGGACATATATGTCTTATTTTTTTGGTCTACAATGTTAGTGGCGCAGGGCACCGCCTACAATAGACATACGTATATTGACAAATACGCTGTAAGAGAGTTACTTTAGTTTTTGTTCTGTGCTTTTTTTTCTTTTTTTTTTTGCAAATTCATGGTCATTATTTATCTTGATGATTTACAGACGAGTGTTCCACCAGGATCACATAAACAAACGTTTCTTTCATAGCATTTTTATTGTATCATAGTTAAGTAATTTGTCATATTGACAGTCTACGTGCTCGACAGTATCTGTAGGTACTTTATTGGGGAGAATACAGTAGGGAAACGCTTGCTTTTGATTCGTAAAATACATTTTTTTTCTCGATTTATCGATACAATGTATATCTTTTCACATTTGGTAAATAAAAGCTTTAACACAAAGCATAAAAAACATTCCATATTAGATGATGAATAAGATTCTACCGCATGCCCTCGTCGAGATCATGTCAAGATCAATGGTAATGCTTTCAAACTGAAAGTTATTTGAACATTTACTACATGAATGTTACTACGTGCATTTGTATTATTGACTTTAAGGATACCTGTACCACCGTCAAAAACTCTAACTATGCATTTGAAATAGACATTTCCGGCTTTACTAGATCTTTAATAAAAAAAAATCCCCAATAAAACATACCTTGCTTTTTTTTTAATGAAATAAACAATATGAAATAAAAACAAAATATAATAAACTAAAGTGTCCTGAGTGTAAAATGTTTACTAGGGCTAGATTGGGATTAAAACACTGGACTTCAGATTTTTATACTATTGTTCTATTCAACTGAGCGTGCTGGTCAACGGAAGTCAAATTTTACAAGAGTTCCATTCAAAATGAAATAAAGGGGAGGATAATAATACTTTAACACAAACTAGTTCGTAGGTCGTCTCAAAGCGGTTCATAATTTTTTATGCGTGGTTATAGGGCCTTTGCAACTAGCCAATATGTTTTCAACACCCTGGGGAGCATACAGCCGGTGCTGCCATTTAGGCGGTCACAGCTAGCATTCAACAATTCTAGCAGTGCCCAACCTCGTACTCGTTTACAGCTGAGTAGACTGGAACAAGCGGGGAAAGTACATGTATCTTGCTCAAAGATACAATACAGTGCTGTGTCGTGACTCGAACCCGCAACCCTTCGATCACGATCCCGGCGTCCTACCACTATACTACCGTGCATCCTGGAAAATAAAAGCTTTAACATAAAGCATTTCAAAAACACTCCATTTTAGATGATGAATAAGTATTTACAAAAAAACACGATGCAGTGAGTTAGGGATCCTTAATTTGCATCGAACTTACCTATTACATGTTATTATGTTAGTTTGGTCAATAATGAAGCATTATTATTCATGCAACGTTTCGAACTCGTTTAAAGGAAAAATAGGTCATTTGGTCTCCTATCCCAAGTGTGCGTCATAAGTTAATTCTAACGAACAAGTGTTTAAAGTCTTTAAAAGAATATTTTCGCGAGTTTTATCAAAGAATGTTTTTTAAGCTAATCAAAATCTCTTAATTGCAATTAATTCATTATATCCCATTGATATATATGTGTTTCATATTTTATTTTAACTGTTTAATGTTACACTCACTGTTTTATTGTTAATAATAAACTTTAATAAATTATTTTGTGTTTATTTGTTTTTATGGGTTTTATTTTTTTATTTTGTATATACGCAAGTTTATGAAGAGTGAGTTGTCCATCTTCATCTATTTTTTTTTTAGAAAAGCAAGGACTTGATTGGGTTCATTTAGAGAAGGAGACTATTGCACTACCAGAATTTGTTACAGCTCTATATCATCCTATGTCTCCTTTGCTCCATTCAGAACGATAAATATGATCTAAAGATATAGGCTCGGCGCACAAACGGTTAAAAAAAGTCAACTCTATCCAATCGCTGCCGTGAATGACCCGTATATTATATTTGACCATAGTTCAGTGACGAGACAGGTCACCGGGGATCTAACCAATATCATCTCCACGTGTGTTATTGCCAGTTGGTTAAATAAACAACTTTTAAAACGACCTTGTTTTTCCTGGTGATTGATCATATCTGGTCTATTTAGCACGGCTGTTGAATCTCCGGGAACTGTTGGGTTGACTCAGTGAGGCGGTGGCGACTCGTGTCGTATATCTGGGCTTTGCCGCAACATTTGTTTTATTTCTGTAATATTTATCTGAGGACGAATATGATTTAGGTTCACAGAGTAGACTGGTTAATTTAAGGATACGATTGACCGCGACCAAGAGAAATATGACGACCTAGAAACAAGTTTTAATGTTTGAAATAGCTCTCAAATGTCAAACTAGATTAAATATATCAATGATGATATCGTTACGCGAATTTCGAAGAGGAATTGAGACAGGGATTTCTGGCTGTCTGACTGTTGTCAATAAGAGCGGGATTTCGGCCGCAATATAAGACATTAACTATAAACTCACGGATATTATTTTCACATTATCTATAAATAACACAACATTTCGTCGGGATTGGAAAATCCAGTTTGGGTCTGATCCCAGATTACCATATATCAAAACGTAATTGGCATATTTAGCTATTCAGTTTTGGTTATCTTCTGTGGTTTCAGCCGTGTGACGTCGATAGTATCTTCTGACTCAAACGTCTGTGTCCGCTATGACGTGATATAATAGACTGCTTAAACAAAAACAAAGCTGTGTGCCAATAACCGGATTATTTTTTATATCGCCAAATCTCAGATTTATGTCACTCCAACAAATCACAAACATATTTAATTGGTGATCTCGACATCCAGTATTGTTGATCAATTACTCCACAACTATAAAACGATCTCTTTGTCACTCCGAGCCAATTTTCCCCGTTCAACAATAATTCTCGTTCTTTTTATTTTCATGAAAACAAATTAATCACAAGAAAACGAACGCCCAACAAAACTCATTATTGCGCAATCTTTGGTTGTTTAGTGTTCGATATTTATTTTTTTAGTGAATTTTGCTCATTTTTAAGCAAAATAATGAGCACATTATAATCCTCTCGTGCAAAGGGAAGGGGCGAAATGGGTTTTAATGACCCTTGCGGTGATGAGATGATGAAAGAATTTTGAAAAAAGTGGATGCAAAATATCTTGTTGTTTATTTGTGTTCCAGATGAATAATTGAAACAAATGAAAGTTAACCTTGGCGCTTTTGTCTTATCAGCAGGATACATCTGGCATTTCTGATTTCTTTCTTTCACTGCAAAAGTTATCAACTCTCGGTTGATACCACACTCAGGGTGTGAAACATGTAAAAGATACCAATAAAAAGGAATTAAATTCTATTTTCTTACGTGCCGTAAAAATTTGATAATTAATTTAATGTCAAGCATGCTCCAATTGACCTCTTCAAAAATGACGAAAGTTCCTAACAAATTTTGTCACGCTTCTTCTGCTAATACAGAGCAATTCTTGTTAATATTACTTCATAAGTGAATTGTAAAGTCGTTTAGCAAACGAAGTGACGAAATATATCTTTAACAAGTAAGACGAAAGAACCTTTATTTTGTAAACATTAGCTCTGATTCTGTCAAACACGTAAACAGTGGCTCTGATTCTGTCAAACATGTAAACATTAGCTCTGATTGTGTCAAACACAGAAACATTAGCTCTGACTCTGTCAAACACGTAAACATTAGCTCTGACACTGTCGAACACGTAAATATTAGCTCTGACTCTGTCAAACACGTAAACATTGGCCCTGACTCTGTCAAACACGTAAACATTAGCTCTGATTCTGTCAAACACGTAAACATTAGCTCTGATTGTGTCAAACACGTAAACAGTGGCTCTGATTCTGTCAAACACGGAAACATTAGCTCTGTCTGTCAAACACGTGAACATTAGCCCTGACCATTAGCTCTGATTCTGCCAAACACGGAAACATTAGCTCCGATTCTGTCGAACACGCAAACATAAGCTCTGACTATGTCAACAACGTAAACATTAGCCCTGCCTCTGTCAAACACGTACCCATTAGCTCTGATTCTGTCAAACCCGTAACCATTAGCTCTGATTTTGTCAAACACGGAAACAGTGGCTCTGATTCTCTCAAACACGGAAACAGTGGCTCTGATTCTGTCAAACCCGGAAACATTAGCTCTTTCTGTCAAACACGGAAACAGTGGCTCTGATTCTGTCAACCACGGAAACATTAGCTCTTTCTGTCAAACACGGAAACATTAGCTCCGATTCTGTCGAACACGCAAACATAAGCTCTGACCATGTCGAACACGTAAAAATTAGCTCTGATTCTGCCAAACACGGAAACATTAGCTCTGTCTGTAAAACACGGAAACATTAGCTCTTTCTGTCAAACACGTACCCATTAGCTCTGATTTTTTTAAACACGTCAACATTAGCTCTGATTCTGCCAAACACGGAAACATTAGCTCCGATTCTGTCGAACACGCAAACATAAGCTCTGACAGTCGAACACGTAAACATTAGCCCCGACTCTGTCAAACACGCAAACATTAGCTCTGATACTGTCAAACACGTAACCATTAACTCTGATTCTGTCAACCACGGAAACATTAGCTCCGATTCTGTCGAACACGCAAACATAAGCTCTGACTCTGTCAAACTCGTAAACATTAGCTCCGATTCTGTCGAACACGCAAACATAAGCTCTGACTATGTCAACAACGTAAACATTAGCCCCGACTCTGTCAAACACGCAAATATTAGATCTCAGTCTGTCAAACACGTACCCATTAGCTCTGATTCTGCCAAACACGGAAACATTAGCTCTGACCCTGTCGAACACGTAAACATTAACTCTGACTCTGTCAAACAGGTAAACATTAGCTCTGCCTCTGTCAAACACGTAAAAATTAGCTTTGACTCTGACACACACGAAAACATTAGCCCTGATTCTGTCAAACCCGGAAACATTAGCTCTTTCTGTCAAACACGTACCCATTAGCTCTGATTTTTTTAAACACGTCAACATTAGCTCTGATCCTGTCAAACACGGAAGCATTAGCTCTGATTCTGCCAAACACGGAAACATTAGCTCCGATTCTGTCGAACACGCAAACATAAGCTCTGACCGTCGAACACGGAAACATTAGCTCCGATTCTGTCGAACACGCAAACATAAGCTCTGACTATGTCAACAACGTAAACATTAGCTGTGACTCTGTCGCACGCGAAAACATAAGCTCTGACTCTGTCGAACACGTAAATATTAGCTTTGCCTCTGTCAAACACGTTAACATTAGCCCTGACTCTGGCACACACGAAAACATAAGATCTGACCGTCGAACACGGAAACATTAGCTCCGATTCTGTCGAACACGCAAACATAAGCTCTGACTATGTCGAACACGTAAAAATTAGCTCTGATTCTGTCAACCACGGAAACATTAGCTCCGATTCTGTCGAACACGCAAACATAAGCTCTGACAGTCGAACACGTAAACAATAGCTCTGACTCTGTCAAACACGTAAACATTAGCTTTGACTCTGTCACACACGAAAACATAAGCTCTGACCGTCGAACACGTAAACATTAGCTCCGATTCTGTCGAACACGCAAACATAAGCTCTGACTCTGTCGAACACGTAAACAATAGCTCTGACTCTGTCGAACCCGTACACGAACACTTAGTCGCCATTTGTTGGTTTAACTTATGTATGATAACAACGTAAACATGGATTCAACCCTGTGCCTGGTGAGATAATTAGTAGCAGTCGGAAAAAGTTTTCACGCTCATACTTGATACACAAATAAGTTTAAATCTTTTAAATCTTTCCATACCAATTAACTTTATAACATTTATGATGTTTTCTGACTTCAATTTTAACTGCAGTTTTTCCGACAGTTTGCGGCACGATTACTATAATTGGTCGTCAATAAATAATGTGAAACAGGGTCATCGTGTCCATTCTTGGTCAATAAAGGAATGCGATTTGTTTTTTCGAGGGAATTGAAAACTAAGTTGTATGCTATCTTAAAAGGTCAGTAGTTCAATTACCAGTATGGCTACCTTGACACATGAATATTCAGCAAATAATTTCATTATAACATCTATATGTTATCTCCTATTTGGATGTATATATGTGTTAACTGATCTAATGGCTATTGCATTGATACGGCCTCATTAAACAGACTTTAACAAACAACCCCAACCGTATATATATTCCCTTCCCGGGCGTACTATAGTATACAATCGACTACATACCTCAACCGCTGAGGCAAACAGCTCATTCGAGTAATCGCATTTCAACTAACGCATCAATTTCCATAAATCGTCATCACAGAATCCCGCTAAGCGGAAATCTTTGAGGCCTAGGAGAAGAATTAGATTCTGGTTTTCTTATACATCCTAATCACCATGGTGTTTGTTACCTACCAATCCCTTCAAGCGTCATGTGGGAAAATGATCGAGATATCTTGTAATTCAAGCAAGTGTCAGAAATGAATGATGAAATAGCAGAATATGTGTCTAATTAACTGTGTAAGTTGTGGTTAGATGAATTATAGTATAGTTATCGTGCTTTTTAAGGACGAAATATCACAAACGTCACTGATTAATTAGAAATGTGATTTAGTAACCAGTATGTAATTAAAACTGCGTAGATATTTCTTAATTTAAGAAATGTCAAACAAATCTTGAAACTCTTATTTACCCGAAGATGTTTTCAACGAAAAGTGACGAAGTATAAAAATATTACATTTTTGTCGATATTTTTTTATCACGCCTCATTTGTAATGACATAATATCAAGCAAAAATTTCAATACAACGCATCCGCCTGGAATGTTAAAACCCCTAAATGATAAAAAAAAAAACAATGCAGAGCACATTCACGTGCATTTTTAACATCAATGTTATGAGTTACAGTAGCAGTGCAGTATCTCCAGAGAAATATGTTTGAGAACGCAGTGTTTAACACGCTTTAAGTCGGCACGGGGCAAAGTATATCTGATTACATCAACAATTAATGGATCACAATTAATCAGCTGAAATGTAAATAGTCTCATGGTTCATTAAAACTTGCAACTACAATTAAGTGTGATAGAGCATCGGAGTCTGTATTTTGGTGTCGGTGTTATAAGCTCGCTTTCGACATGTGACGTCACAGCGAACAGCCAATGACGAACCTTTACCATGCGGTACACCATTTGATTGGCACCAAAGTGGGGATTCATTTTTTAAAAATGAATCCCCACTTGGCTTGAGAATCGGTAAACACTAAGCTGCTAGCTCCGAGAGATTTGTCAACTTTGTGTATCACTTTCACTGGATTTAATAATTGAAAAAACAACACATCCGAATAATAAATGGAAGTATCTGCACTTTGCTTATTTGTGATTCTTTGAGTGGAATCTCTCTCAAACAACACATTGGAAGGTCAATATAAATACAATCTATATAAAACTTTGTGATCATCAACACCGTTTATTGAGCCTTATGTGCAATTGCCTTTATTCATACATACAAAAGTATGTAGAAATCACATGTTCAGCAATAGGATTAAACTGTAGTTATTTTCTATGTGTCGTATTAGCCAAGAGTGTGTTAATGCTAGTGATAATTTGGTTTTGATTGGTACGCTTAATAATATTTATCACTTAGATAAATTATGTTGTTTTCGTTAAGCCACTCATAGCTTAGTCACCTTCTATTCAGAGAGTCGCGAAATATGAGGAACTGCAACTAACGCAAATGACGTCCCTGGCATTGATTACCACAAGATATGATCATTCGTCTTTATTCAGACTGCCTAAGTGTAAATCGAGTCTCTGTACTGGGGGTTCAGTTCAGTTTGACCTTGTTTGTTTACATAGAGATTGGTACAAAACAGGGATTTCCTGAAGTGACGAAATTATTATTTTGTTGTAAATGAAATTAGCCCCCATGACAGTAGTATACACTGCAATGATGCTATAGGCGTGTGTTTTCTAACAACCGGTCACCACCATCAAATAAACGGTTGATCATATGTTTTGAACTAAATCACGCATATTTTACTTTGATCATTCACAGCTATAGTACGTATAGATAACCAAATAGAACGGTGACTTATTTCCCAATAGATAAAACATGAGATATATTTAAATCTGTTATTGTATTGTATGACTTCGTATCGTTAGTAGGAAACTGCTGATATCAATTTTAGATACTTTTTGGTACAAAAGAAGCTGTTGATATACCTTTTGAGTTTTTACTTTAAAGACCATCAGATTTTGTATATGGCCTTTTGAAGACATACATGTCCATGAACACGCGAATCGCACATGCCATTTCATCTATTCAAAAAACCACAAAAAAATACGGCTTTACTGCCTTGTTGGCCTTAGGGCATTGTCAAATCATGATACCTAGTCAAGGACATGTCTTTCGTTTTTTTGGTCTACCTCTGTGCACTGAGCTAGCTTTTGTGCGTACCAATTACCGAGTCCAGCTGGAACCTGTTATTTAACAGATGCAACATCTCTTCCGGCTAAACGAAAGACACACTTAAGATTACCCCAAAGAACAGACAAAGCAAGTGGCATTCTAAAACCAGCAACCAATAACGAGATTACAGATACGATGATTAAAGGAACATTGATGTCATAAGCGTTGTGACAATCAAGGGCTAATGGAGGTACTGGATTCCGGCGACTTACTTACCTGTTGTCGTGGCATGATGATGAATTTTGAGAATGCATGTCCAGAGCAATGATTCTGTCTCTTAAAGGAGACAACGATTTCTAAGAACTTATTCATTAATCTTATTCCGGGACCAATAATTGATTTTGATAATTAATTGGGGTCCATCTGAGGCCGACATTCCATTTGTATTTGACAAATTAACTTCTTCGGCGGCTCGTCATGTCTTGTCTTTCTCTCGATCGTGATTCTCCGTACTCGTCTTAGATTTTGTAGGCGGATGTAATTATGAAAACCATTATTCAAGATTAGCCAATTGGAAGGGTTCAAACGGTTAGCGAACTCAATCAGCTTAAGGACACATGCACCTACGTAGAGGTTGTGTTATAATGGAAAATCAACTAGATAACAACAATTTAATAAACCCGCCAGGCTCGCAACATGGTGACGCAATAATCCACTTTACATCATATTTTTTTTGGACCAGGTGTTATACGGTTTAAGAACCACAGACCAACTGCAACACTCTTTATAAAACAGTAGGGATGACAAATTTTATTATAAAAGTTACTTAACCGAGTCAATAGAATTTTTCAAATTACACCGCAGCAAATAATTTACAAGAAAAGACATTACACATGTATTTGAATAAAAGGTAATTAAATTGCAAAAATATGCCACAAAACCATTTTGAGACAGGTGTCGTTTGGTGGGTTAAAAGGGGAGGTAACACATCAATGCGGTCAATTGGCTTAGTGTTATTCGAAAGTTAGAATCATCTCACAGCTCAATATAGTTGTACTAAATATAGCCGATGTGACGTCATCTTAAATCTCAGCAGCGTCCTACTGACGGACCGAAGCCATAGAGCACACCGACGGATTCAATTTCTTCCATCGTTAAATCCGCTTACTACCAAGCGCCCACTCGACTTGTCACCGATACACACTAAACACTAAGTGCTCATAGGTGATTGTGTGTGATTAAGTCTTGAAGCACAAGACTACTGGGTCATTTCATAACGATGACCAGTGGTTAGGACATATATGCCCACAGGGACATTGCTGATGACATGACATAGCTTCATTAACAAAAATAGCAGTTTTGCCTCTCCAAGAATATTCTGTTATGTTCCAAAAGGTCATTGCCATAAAACATGTCTAATTGTTGTTATAGATCCTAATCCTTGATACAGAAATTTAAAGTCTTAATGGCGACACATTACCATCGGCTTACGCCAAAAGGAACAAATGACCATATTTTAACCCATCATTATCAGATGGTGGGATGATCAAATCACCATCGTCCGTGGTCCGTCGTGCGTACGTCCTTATACATTTATTTTTATCGCTATTTCTCAATTTCATAGGAAGGCTCCCCATTGTCAATAGTTATGCATGTTTGATATTGGGACTGATCGGGAAAATGTTTTGGCTGCCAGACAGTCATCATGGTTTTTGAAAGTTAAAGTTGGTTATTGGTATTTCTCAAAAAGTACCTAGATGAATCAGTTTTAACTAAAGTTACCACAAAATACATTTACTGTTGACAAGACTAAAATCAAATAGATAGGAGAAAAGAAGATAATTGAAGAAAAAACATCAAACTAACGTAAAACTAATGAAGGTCTTATGATGGTGGGAGCTAAGATCCCTCTGGGATATCTTGTTTAAAAGAGATACTTACAAGTCTACTGTATTGCCGCTATCTAACTCTTCAATACTCAGATTTAATTCATACGATTTCGGCATGAATACCAAGACGTTATAATTGTAACCTTGACTTGCTCTTGACGATGACAAATGTTTTCATTTAACAACCATACACGATACATACACTTATAAAGCATTGTAATTTCGAAAAAGTAAGCTCCATGACTCAAAGAAGGAACTATAAGAAACATGCATATTTCAGGGTAACAAATTTCCTTTTTTCCCCCCTTTTTTAAGTTTTTAAATATTTTATAAAATGATGTGTTCATCGCCTCGGGATAACATAATCGGATATCATAGTTAACTTCAAATAACAACTTAGAAATGTCAGATTTGTATATCAGCCGCTAATGTGTTACCGGATACCCCCATCGACAGAACTATTTTGGGCAGTTTTGCTATAGTTACGGTATGTTGTCAAAATTAGAGCTTCGACTATGAAGAGTTTCCGAAGCTTCTGGGAGATGGGGAATAGCATCGAGAATGCATGTCTAGAGCAACAATTCTGTTTCCTCAAGGAGAAATGAAAATGTCTTATTGCTGGAAGCATTTGTCAAGATCGAGAGGTTTAAACTGCGAGCGCGTTCCTCCAGACATACTCAGGCAAATATGCACATATTTCATATCCAGACTTATCAACAAGATTATATCAATTTGATAACCATATTGATTTCAATAGCTAGACTCATCGCGTGGTGACGCTTAATATTCTTGGTGTACAGTTCAACTCCACCTGACAAGTTTTATCCATGAGATTGTCCAATATTTACTTAACATATAGTTGGTCTTTGAAACTACACTGACTGTCCAGAATAAACAGTAATTAGTTGTGAGTATGTACATCTGGTGCTGATCGTGACGTTATTAGTATTGGGACGTTAGACCGTTACGTCGAAAATTTCTGGCCTATGCCGTCATATGGCTATCCCGTTTGTGCATTTCCATTTATTGTAATCTACTGCGATTCTTTAAAATTCTCCTGTCTATGTCGTCATTTGGCTGTTCCACTTGTACGTTTCCATTTATTGTGAATACTTAAAACTTTAAAATTAATGAAAACTGTAAATGTCAGTAGTTAAAAATAGTATATTACTAAAGCAGATATCAGTTTTATGATTCTGAACAGGAATGCAGACAAAAACACAAAATCTTATATTATTCGATTTCTCTGCAATTTTGTTCACATTTAAATAACTGTATTTTGATACATTACCAATTCGTATGATGTAAAACACAATATTGCACTCAGTTAGGCTGAGAACAGTGTTATATCGAAAATGTTATAACTCACACAGCTGCTATATACGCCACCAGAAAAGTAAAATGATTTTTAGTTGATTAACACAATGACTTATGACGTTCCTTTGATGTCATTGTTTATGACAAATTAAGCCGGACAGAAAAAAACAGCACTGGATTTTGATGAGATGTGCTTTTTCTATTATGTTTGTCTAGTTTATTTTTCTCTGACGCTATATGTCATTACTTGTATGTGCGAAGTAATGTCATTAAAAACACATAAATTATCTATGTCAATTTTATTTTATGGTTGATTTTTCGTGTATATCCCAAGTAAAATAAATCAGTTTAACTGTATTCTTGCTTAAGAATATTTGGTAAGCGCAACACTGATTTGCTTTAGTGTCGCAAAAACTCATCTTTGACGAAGCGACAATCAAATAAACGCCACTTGCTGCTGTAATGTAATGCAATATAGAGCAAGCAAAACAAAACAAATCAACAAAGATTTTTTTTACATATCATTTTAGTGAAATTTATATATATATAGGTTCGAGAAAAATATTATCAAACACTACTATGGTCGGTAGCGTTTGCTTAATAGGTGAAATTCAACATCAATTTAACTTCGGCTAAATCCTCAGCCCAAATTTGTAACAACACAACACCCCAAGAGATGAATTAATACTGACCTTCAACATATAATATGTCCTCTCATTGTAAAATTAAGTATCCTGTGCAATTGACCTGTCTGTGGTCTGAAAATCGGGTACAACTACATGAAGAATTTTTAGTGTTATACAGTTGACTATGATGATGAGATGACTGTATATAGTAAATATAACAAATGTCATCATTTTCTTATTTTTTTTTTGTATTTTATTTTCATGTTTAGCTATCGTTATTTAATATAAACACACTAGCAATTGTTATGGAATCTCTGTATAGGATTTTCATTCACTTTCTATAAATACTTACCATTCTTTAGCAATGCCATTATCTAACCCCTCCATGACGTTCATATATATCATATCGGACACGAATAACATGACGGTATAAATCTATTAACCTTTGATACCACTGACTCACCCTTGAATATCGCTGTTCCATTACGATACATACGCCTATAAGACATTGTAATTGAGAAGGAATTAGCTCAAATACTGACTGAAAAGTAACATGTAAGTAGCCAGGGTATCAAAGTTCATCACATATCATTAAATATTTCATTAAAAGATGTGATGGTTGCTCTGAGTAAAACAAAATCGTATATCACAATTAAAATTAAGGAAACAACTCAAATATTTATCAGAAATGTCACATTTTCATATTAGCAGATAATAAGTTGCCGGATACCTTCATCGACAGAATTATATGAACAGTTTTGCTCTGATTACAGTATATTGTCATCATTTTAGCCGCGACATTCAAGGGTTTCTGAAGCTTATAGAAACTGCTGTTGCAACATGGGGAAAGGCATCGAGGATGCATGTCTAGAGAAAAAAAAATTCCTCAAGGAGAGACTCATTAATCTTTTTCCGAGACAAAGATATTGATTTCGATAAACAATTAGGATCCATCTGATACCGACATTCCATTTATATCTGACAAATTAACTACTCCGACTGGTCGTCACGTTTTACTTTGTGTGTTGCTGGTCATAATGTTCTCTCCTGAAAGCTGGTGTATTTGTTATAAGTATTTGTCAAGATCGGACAATCAGGGGTTCAAACGGTTAGTGGATTCCTCCAGACATACTCAAGAAAATATACACACAGGGATAGTATATATCTTATTTCATATCCAGACATATCAAAAAGATTATAGCGATTCGATAACGTACCATACTGATTTCACCAAAAAGAATCACCATGCAGCGATGCTTTATATTCCCAGTGCACTGTTAAATACCTCCTGGCAAATGTTATCGATAAGATTGCACAATATTAAAATCGTTTGCCTATACGAGTATTTAGCTGTCCCATTTATGTTTTCATTTTTTTTATTTTGCCTCAACGTGGCGTAACTTCACAATAATTAATGACGTTCATATGACATCATGGTTTATGACAAACTAAGCCGAACAGTAACAGACAGCGCTGTGTTTTGATGAGGTTTCTTATATCGAGAAATGAGAATTTAGTTATTTCCTGAACTCCACATCAAAAATTGTGATAGCAAAACAAAATCAAAGTTGAAAAAGAAGCACGAAAGATCACTTTGGTGAATTTGATTTACTGATATATATAGAGGTTCGAGAAAAAAATAATCAAATACCTATTTCTGATCGCCAACGTTTTCTCCAGGAAGCAGAGTACAGTAGAAATGGCTTGATCCTGAAAATACATGGCATGTCTCAGATAAACATGGATAGTGGATTCATCCTGCCAACACACCTATATATATATATATATATATATATATATATAATAAAACCTGAAGAGCCCTGTGAAGGGTGAAAGCAGCTAGTTTTTTAGTCGGTCGTTAATCTTATTTTTCTATATATATATATATAAGCCCTAGAAGGCAGAAGGCCTAGCGGACGATCTGAAAATTTTGTTTTTATTCTATATATATATATATATTTATAAACTACATTTTAACCACTTGTAACCACACATCATCGCACGAGATAAATTGATATTGACTTTCAACATGTCAAATGGAGTATCCTTTGAAATGTCCTTGTCTGTGGTTTGAGAAAGGAATATCAAATAAATGAAGACATTTTAGTGTCATATCGTTTTCTTGGATCATGATATAACGTTCTTATCTGATTGTATATAATAAATATCACAAATGCCATCATCTCCAGAGCATCCAGACCATGCATCCAGACCATGTTGACATTGTGAATTAGTTGATACACAAGGGAATTTATTCCGATAGATGTAATGATAATTTCTGCCTCATTTACCCCTATAAGTTTCATTTGCGACTACGTACATTCAGAATTGTTTAATATTGAACACAATCGAAGCATAAAATATCATTTGTATATAGAGCTGTACTTTTGTATCTCAACCCTCCTGTCAAAATAAATGTTAAGGTTGTCTGAAATATTGTTTGAAAAGGAACAATGTTGGTCTCTCCTCAATGTATAAATTGCCATAGATTCACTAATCGTGACCATTTAATCTTGAGAAAAAGTCGAAAAAAGTCTCAGTTAACCAGCAGGCCATAACGGCCATCTTTGATTTTTAGATCGACATGTAAAGTAAAAGAACCGCATAAGGAACGATTGTTCCAAATTTAAAGTCATTTACTTGAGCCGTTCTTGAGAAGAAAAAGAAAATACCCCAGCCAATTAGAAACCAGGCCAGACATCTTGGATTTTCGGATAGGCACAACATGTAACAACACTTGTTCAGGACCTCATAAGGATCAATTTTACCAACTAAGAGGTAAATTGGTGATGCCATTCTTGAGAAGAAGTCGAAACTGTCCCGGCCAATTAGAGACCAGGGCAGCCATCTTGGATGTGGATGTGGATCGGCACAAAATGTAACAACACTTTTTCAAGCCGTTTAATATTTGGCATGGGAGTTGATAAACAGGGTCAAGTATAGAAGAAATATTTATTATCTGGGAAAGCATGAATGCAAGAAAATGACACTTTCTTTAATGGCAAGAAGACAAAGGATAGAACAATTGTCTACAAGCGAGATAATAAGGAAAAGACGTAAAAAGGGCATAGCTGTGGAGAAATCTTAGTATTAAATCTCAACAAAATGAGACAAAAATCGAGCAAAGACGTAGAGAACATTACACGAAGATCAGCTATAAGATTTTGGAGTTGTGTAACTCCCCATCAACGCTTTTCATCAAGGGTGAAACAGTTGGAACCTGTGAAAATGCAAATACAATGTGCCTGTGTGGTCGGTGGTCTTTGATTTATCCATCTTTAGTTACCAAAAGTATCCCCATAGTTGGGTTGTCAAAACTATCCCAGCATTAAAATGTATCATTTTACAACTTGAGGATCACAAATGACGTCACCCATTTACATCTCGTGACCCATGCGTACCACCGCACGCGACGCCTGTGAAAACACTGTGTATCCCCAATACCTCAAGGGAGAACACTATTTGTCAACTAATTTGATTTCACAATCGAATGGAACACAGCAACGAATTCTCATGAAATATTCAATGCAATTGTGTATTTTTGTTTCATTAGAATACTTCACAATCAAAAAGACTATACGTTGAATTTCATTGCGCGGAAAGCACATTGACGTATGTGTGTGTATATAACGTAGCGTTTAACAGTTTCCAGCTGATAGATCCCATGTTGGAAATCAAAGATACAGTTTGACATTAATAGCCATAGTTTCTATCACTGCAATGTGTGCAGTCGTTCATCAAGTGGTATCACACTGATATCGTATGTGTGAGCACCTGCCAATATACACTGAACGTGAAATTGTTATACAGTTTGGACGTACATGGTAAAACCATTGTAAAGGTATGAAGATGTTCTATTATCGGTTAATGATCAAAATCAAGTTCGTTCTCAATGCGCTGATACACATTGCTGAATATCTTGGGACATAGTACATGTCAGGTTTTTAATATCAATGAACGTATTAATTAGCAAAACAATACTGAAATTGGAGACAATCAAACTGCCACCGAAGGTTCCTGGTGTACATGCTTTGATGAAATACATTAAAATAATACTACAAATTTTCAAAGCCTAGCATAAATAGATGACAAAAGTAAAACATTCAGGAAAAACCACGCCTTTGTAACGAGATCTTGAGACATTGGTTATCATCAGAGAAGTAGCAAAGCTATATCAGCTTTATATCATTGATGATTGTTTATATACCGCTATGCAAAATGCAAGTGACGTTTATGCATCTGCGCAACTGATGACCGGAAGTGAAGGAGAACGTTTTGGAAAAGAAAATTCGAGAAGTAGTGATTAGACTGGCTGAATAGCCGTCAGTTGAGAATTTAAGAAAGGACAACTCAGTTGAAAGACCGTGTGAGGGAGGTTATAGATTGGCTGAAGACGAGACTTAAAACGCAAGATATTTGTATGCTAACGGAAGTTAGAATCATATCAAAGCTCAATATACTTAAGAAGGCAAAACTAACGTTATCTCAGATCTCAGCAGCGTCCTACTGACGGATCGAACACATAGAAGCCATAGACGGAATCAAAGTTTTCCAACATTTAATCCTCTAAATAGCAAGCGCCTGCTCGACCGATAACCGATATGAAAAGAACAGTAAGTGCTGAATCAGAAAATAACTGTCATGGCGATGACCAGTTGTTAGGACATAGATGCGTACGGTGTCCTACCGATGACATGACATAGCTTCATTTACAAAAACAGCAGTATTTCCAATCCAAGAAAAACCCTGTTATGTCAATATTGAAACTATAGAAGCCTTTGTGGCGGCAATTTACCATATCTGGTTTTCACCAAAGGAACGAATGCCATACTCTCTAAAATGTTTACCATTCTTTAGTATTGCCACTATCTAACCCCTCCATGATGTGCATCATATCGGACACGAATACAATGACGTTATAAATCTGATGTTGGATACCACTGATCATGACTCATCCTTGAAATTCGTTGTTCTATAGGTATACGTACACGTATAAGCCATTGTTATTGAGAAATAACGACTTTTAAGAAACATATAAGAAGTAGCTGGGGTATTAATTATCCTAACATCTCAGTTTAACTTTAATAAAATAATGTGTTCGCTGCTCTGATTTAAATAGAATCGTATATCACAACCAGGGACGTATAGTGAAGGGGATTAGCAACTCCCTCTTTGCCTTACCAATTTTATGACACGTCAATCTAGACTTACCTCCCCCTGATTCAGGAGCAGATAGCGAGCGCCACCTATCTCAATTTTGACAAAGCAAGATGGCGTCGATACCGCTTCGTTAGATACAGAAGTTGGCGTGAAAACAAACCAATCGCGATAAGTGTTCTTACGTCTTTTGTTTATCCCATTGTTATAAGCTGATTGTATTACTTATAATTGATAAAATCTGTGGTATCATAGTAATTGATGTCTCGTTTTTGGGGTATATTTTTCTATTTTTAAACGCGATGTAACGCGTGGTTCAGAGTATTGTGGTGGGCGTCGATAAACAAAAATGCGGGATAAAAAAAAACCCACATGTATGTGAACCACCTCACTCCAAAAATATTTGACTGATCTTTTTTAAATTAGCAGCAATAGAAAGCTGAATAATTTTTATAACGACCCAACCCATTTTAATTGCAAATAATATAATTTAACTTGTGTTATTTTTGTGTCAAAAAGAGTAAATATCAGCATTATTTTTCACTGGAACGTAAA